>NC_052518.1:20637578-20653753 GCF_014356525.2 Nilaparvata lugens | reverse complement strand
TTAAAGATTCTATCAATAAAATTAAAAAATGTATAACAGAAAAAATAAACATTTAACAAAAGAACAATTGAATGAACATATCTGGAATTTTTTATCTAAATGTTCAGATGAGAGTGAGCTAGAACAAGATTGATAGCATATTATGTTTAATTTCAGATTGGAGATGGATTCAATTTCATTTGATAAGAACTATTTTTCGAATAAAATCGATAAAAAATATAGATGTTGTTTTTCGAACTTATTGACAAAATAATATTAGAATTGAATAATTTCGGAAAAGAAGGACTAACGTTTGAGGAATATTTAACATTTATAAAACCTGGTAAAAGTGAAGAACAGAAGTCAGAACATATAAGCGTATGTTATATTATAAATAAGAATATAGTTGATAGACATCAAAGATGTGAATTAAAGGAAATTCCTGAATTTTGCTATTGTAATTCATTAGGTTGGTTGAATATTCAAATGTATTATTTCATTGATGATAGGTTAACAGATAAAAACATTGATAGTGTAAGATTTACATTTGAAATTATGAAAATGTGTGGCGAATCAGCATTGTTGTACAAACTATAACTTTAACTTTTTTACAGAAATCATGATGAACTCGTTAATTGAGGAGAGAATAAAACTATTAAATACTAAAGCTTTGAATGTGAAAATCAATTGTAATAATAATAGTAATACTTGTAGTGGTTTAAGGAATAAATGTATTAGTTGTAAGTTACGAATAAATAAATGCAAAATTATTATAACTATTGACAAAAGTTTGAAAAATAAAGACGATATTGTAAAAATATTTGATTATCGCATACCATATTTAATGAATGTAAACTATATACTTGAATTATGTAAAGAATTATCAAAAATAAATGCTGTATAATGTTTCTCATTCTATGTTGATTTATTGAATTAAACCAAGCTACTCTAGTTGTAAAGGTATGTATAAGTTAGAATAATATATGAAGCCGGTTTAGTCTGACTAGGTATGTACACATATAATTGATTGAACAGTAGTAAGGAAGTCTTCATACTAACAACATAGAATATTATGGTAGAAGAGAAAGATATTTCAAAAAAAAATAAAAATGGATTAGCTATTGTCGACTTTGATGAATTGGTTATTAGTTCTTGTTCCACTGAACAGGAAAATAAAAATAAACATGGAAGTTTATTTCCTAGCAATGTTAGAGCATTAATTGTAGGCCCATCAGGATGTGGAAAATCGAATCTAGTATTGAATTTAATTTTTAATACTGATGGACTTAGTTTCAGTCATCTATATCTATTCAGTAAAAGTTTGAAACAGGATAAATACATATTTCTGGATAAAGTATTTTCTAAATTAAGTAGAGTTAAGTTTATTAAATCAAGTGATACGATTAATATTCCACATCCAACCAAAATAGTAAAAGATAGCTTATTATATTTGATGATCTTCAAACAAGTAACCTACCAATAATAAAAAGCTATTTTTCAATGGGAAGACATAATGGAGTGAATACGCTTTATCTTATTCAAAGTTATGCTTGCATACCGAAGCATTTACTGAGAGATAATGCTAATATTCTGATGATTTTCAAAATGGATCCTTTAAATCTAAAACTAGTTTATCGTGATTTTGTTAATGCTGATATGGATTATAATAATTTAAGAACATGTGTACAGAGGTATGGACTAAGGGAAGTCATTATTTTGTTTCTATATTTACAGACTGTAAGAAACATAATGGAAATATAGAGAGAATTTAAATGTTTTTATAACAAATTTTTAACAAATATAAATTATTCTAATTAAGTTAACACTATCATTGATAGGCTTCAGTTAATAACAAACCTTCATAAGGTAATGTTTAAAATGGGTGATAGAAAACATATACATGTGAAACCAAATAGAAAAACTAAGAGTCAAGGAAGGAGAAATAGAGATAGGTTAAGTCAATTAGCTAATAATAATATAATCAGGAGTAATTTGAATGCTGATAATCGATTGGAAAATCAGTTACAAAGTTTGAGAAATTCAATAATCAAAAAATATAATAATCTGAAAGGATTACAATCAGAGACTGCAGTTAACTTGAAGAAAAAATATGAGCCAATAATATCACCGTTAGAACAGATTAAACAATCTAATTTGGAAATACAGAGACAATTTGAAGAGGATAAAAATCGAGAATATGGAATCAGCGATGATGAGAATGTATATGAAATCTCATCAGATGAGGGAGGAGAAGAGGAAGATGAAGAGGAAGATGAAGAAGAAGAAGGTGAGAGACATAGTTCATTTCGTATGAAACAAGAGAGGTTTGAGCAAGATGAGGGAGAGGAATCGAATAATGAGGCGGAAGATAGTAGAATAGTGTACGATGAGACTAGCTTTACTCATAAATTAACACCATTAAGCATCATGTTAGATAAGTATATTAGCGAGTTTCATAATTTGAAACGTAAATCAGTAATGTATGGAATACAATTTGATAAGTATACAAGTTCTTACTATATGGGTAGAAAGATACCATTAATATTCAATAATGATTATTTAGTTATTGGAGAATCAGTACAGCTTAAAATTAAATTGAGTCAAGGTTTGCTAGAATTACTATTTAAAAGTAAACCAGATATTAACCTTATTAAAACTAATGATTTCAAGAAATATAAAAGACTATTATTGTTTACAGACGCGCATCTTACCTCTAGCGGGAATTTTAAACGTGTAAATGGTATGAAATCAAAATTAATTCAAAGACTACTGTTTCCTACACCGCAACGACAAAGTTCGCGATTAAAGAAAGGTGAAGGTTTAACTTTTATTAAGAACATGAATCCAAACCGTACTTATATTTATTGGGATGATGAATATGAGCTTATTTCAAGGTTAGACTTGTTGATGAGATCGCAACAGACAGGTCATGATAGTCATCAAGTCGAGATCGCTAGTATTGTTGAGGAACTACGTGAGTTCGGATATATAATATAAGCAAGATTATAATAATGAGTATTGATAAGTTTGGATGAATGCTTAATAACAGGAGTTCTGTTAATCAGTATAGAACTAATATAATAAATACAAGTAATTCTAAAATAGATCTGCTAGAAAAGGAAATTAAAAATATTCAGTTAAACTTTAAAGCAGCTGTAAGAGATTTGTTTGATAATGAGAAATCAAATTTTATATCAAGGAAAGAGTTTAACATTGAAAAAGCAACATTGGTAAGCTTGGAAAATTTAAATACAACAGTAGAAACAATCAAAAGTATTTTTCCAGAACTAGTATATGAAAACAGAGATTTTCAGGATAGATTGAATTCAGCATTTATCAGTAATAGTGAGAAATCGAATTTTATATCAAGGAAGAGTTTAACATTGAAAAAGCAACATTGGTAAGCTTGGAAAATTTAAATACAACAGTAGAAACAATCAAAAGTATTTTTCCAGAACTAGTATATGAAAACAGAGATTTTCAGGATAGATTGAATTCAGCATTTATCAGTAATAGTGAGAAATCGAATTTTATATCAAGGAAAGAGTTTAACATTGAAAAAGCAACATTGGTAAGCTTGGAAAATTAAATACAACAGTAGAAACAATCAAAAGTATTTTTCCAGAACTAGTATATGAAAACAGAGATTTTCAGGATAGATTGAATTCAGCATTTATCAGTAATAGTGAGAAATCGAATTTTATATCTAGGAAAGAGTTTTATATTGAGAGAGCACAACTTGTTAGTATTGGAGATTTAAATACAATGCTACAAGTTGTGAAAGATAGCATGGGTGATATTATTTTTGATAACAATATTTTCATAGAAAAACTAAACACGGAAATAATTAAGTTCACTTATTATTTAATTAGTAAGTGTCTTACCGCATCAAAAACATTTGATTGGAAGAGTCTACAAGCAAAGGGGCTACCGGATTACCATATAATAAATGAGTTTTTTAAAATGATTAACATTTCAGAACCTGAGGTGAAATATGATGAAACACTTTTGAAAAGACCGCTCCAAACTAGACTCTTGAAAAGATACGATGATTATAACAAGCAGTCAACTCTAAACAATAAAAAAGACTAGACCTTGATGCAAGCAAAAAACTGAGAACGTGTTTGACTTGACAGAGAAGAAGAAGAAGAAGAGAGTAGGGTAGGTCAGTATTGATGTGAACAAACTTGCAGTCTGTCTCAGCATCAAAACAACATTCCTCCAGAACAGGTTAGCGTAAACAGAGTTTCTTTCATTGTAAAAACAAAATTTAATACATGCTCCTTCTATAGATAAGAAGTAATACTACAAACTTTTTGTTATACACTCTTTCTGAAGCAAGGAACAAAACCACTAATCTACTTACATTACATAGTCGATATTCGAGCGGCGGGCAGCGGCGGGCGGCGTCATAGGGGGTGATGGGGGGGACTTGTTTGGAAGGAGGATCTTGCAAGTGTCTACTTATTTTTTTAAAATAAGTACTTGAACAAAAATGGTGGTCTTCAGTAGGAGGAGGAGATTTGGCTGGGGGGGTCCGCGAAGTGTGGGGGATTGCTTGGAGGGGGATTCTGCAATTGGTACGCCCATAAATTTGTTTTTTTCAAATAAATACTTGAAATAAAATGGTGGTTTTAGTATCGGTGGGAGAACTGGTCCAGGCGCAGGCGAGGGGTTAGAAAATGGAGTTTCCCCGCGCGGAGCGCGGGGGGATTTGGGCGGGGTTTAGAGCCCCCCTGGGGGATTAGGCTCCGCCCCCTAATTAAAATACTGCTCTGTGATTGGTGCGTTCAAACAGCAATAGTATACTACTTACACTGTATAAAAGATGAATAAGGAAGAGAGTTCCTTAGTTTAGTATAAGATATTTCAGAGAACTTTAAATTTAATTTTTTTCCTACTCACACTGGTGATCAAGAGTCATCTCATGCCAGTGGTTTTTTCCCTTACCATCTACTATCAAGTTATTGAATTGTATTGTCATTAGTATTCTCATTATATTTGTCTCAAAAAATTCGACCGTGAGAGACTTTGAAAGTTTTTCAAATTTGGCAGGCCAGCTCCACTACGTCCAGATCAGAAAAAAGTGTGAATCAATGAAAACAATTCTGGGCTTCAGTTCATAGTTTGACCATTTTCATAGTTTGGGATCAAAAATCATGCTGTCAGCGGAGGAGAAGGATGTAGGTAATGAGGTCCTTTGCCGCCCCCAGGTAAGAATTATTGAAGGAAACTGTGATGAAAATTCATGAATCAAGTCTTCAGCTATCACGTTAAACTTTCATAATATTTGGGCTCAACTAAGACGCTGTCAGAAGACAGAATGGTTGTAAGTAGCCAGGTCCTTTGCAGCCTCCAGAGAAGAATTATTTTTAAAAATATGATGAACTCCAATAGGATAGTCACATCATGCCATCATATTACGTTCATCCATCATATTACCTCATAATTTCCACTTGACAAGTAGTACGGTACGCTCTCAACAGAAGATAGCACGTCTGCAAAGTTGGCCCGGATGATGTCAGCCCTCTCAATGAAAATGTTATAAATCATTAGTTTAGCGTTTGTTTAGGTTTGTTTTAATAAATTTGACGTTTGTTTGGGTTTCTAAATACCAAATTTGAAAGTTTCAAATTTTCCGGGCCAACTTCACACTAGCCCAGAAATTTTCACAAAATTAGTTCAAAATAGTCTGATCGTTAGTTTAGGGTTAGTTTAAGTTTGTTTTGACAAATTTGACGTTTTTTTAGGTTTCTGAATACCACATTTTTGGAAACTTCAAATTTTCCGGGCCAACTTCACACCAGACCGGGAGTTTCCATAAAATTAGTTGAAAATAGTCTAGATTGTTAGTTTAGGTTTGTTTTGACAAATTTGACGTTTGTTTAGATTTCTAAATACATAATTTGGAAGTTTCAAATTTTCATCCGGGCCAGCTTCACACCCCAGCCACAGACCACATTAATCAATGGAATGGGTTGAAAAGTGTGTAGATTGTTAGTTTAGCTTAAGTTCAGATTTGTTTTGACAAATTTGACGTTTATTTAGGTTTCTAAATATCAAATTTGGAAGTTTCTAATTTTCGTCCGGGCCAACTTCACACCCCCAGCCACAGACCACATTAATCAATGGAATGGGTTGAAAACTGTATAGATCGTTAGTTTAGCTTATAATAGATAATATTTTAGCTTATAATAGGGTATAATAGATTGGAACCCACCAGTCATGTAAGTGGCTTCTTATACATTCATATCTCCTATTCTAACAGTCATGAAAGCGTTTCTACGTGTACTGCTGAGGTGAATAGGTTTTTTATTAGAAGTTGGCAGTGCATTGTTTCAAAATCAATTTTTTCCATTATATCAATGGAACTATAATTGCTCATATATATCAGGAACTATAGAACTATTGTGTCTGCATCCAGAACTATCGTTTTCTAATGTAATTCTGACAAATGTACTGCTAACTTCACACTGACCAATAGTGTCTGTAATCTTGTTATTCTTCAATAGGCTTAATTACAGCATTATAATAAAGCTTTATGACTATTCAACATTGAAGAATATTATCTACCTCTATAATAGAGTATTAAAATATGCTTATTATTACCAGTAGCGGCTCGTGATCTTTTAGCTTGGGGGTTCAACATCATGATCTATTGGGGAGAAAGGTCAAGAGGATGTAGAGTATTGAGCATAAACAAGTGTAAAGGTACCTAATCAATAATAATTTTACGGAATTATGCCCCAATGATTAAATATATTTTCTACAAATATAGATTTTTTTTCCTGTTCATATTTTTCTTCTTTGATTTTTACTTCGGGAGTTGGTCAAACATCATGTTTTATTTTACACCTATCCTTAAAATTAATAATGTTTGTCTTTAACAATTACTGAACCTTATTCATATTTTTTCATCAAAATGTTGTTATGGTAACACAATAAATTATATTCACACTCTCACTAAAAGAAAATGGACATACTAGAAATACTCACAAATACACGAAACACACTAGAAATTACTAGTCTATATTCTCCAACACGCAAAACAAATTTATATAACGAAAAATGCAGTGAAATCTATCACAACTGTATAGAGTGTGTATACCCGAAATCGTACCGTATAACCTCAAAACTGTCATGCTTACTTCTTGTTTACCGCTTTTTTACTGTTTACTGCCACTAAATTTCAACTTATTGGTTATTTTATTGGCAAGTTCAAGATGGCAGTGATACTGAATCCATATCACGAATACTCACGATTCATTCCGAGGTTTACTGAATGCTTTACTTGCCTCGGCTACGTTCGGTTACACTGGGATGAACTCGTGAAACATGGTTCAGGCAGGATTGTGAACCAAATTTGTGCTGGCAAACCGATTCCCCTCCTCCGTTCCACTACCTCACCCAGCCATGTTTTTGGGTTCTGATTGGGGAATGAACACTGCTCTCCACCACCACCCGTCTCGTCATGCCATTCGGTGCTGTTTCAAGCAAGCCACTCCGGCACCGGCCGCAAAACATCAACGTTAAGTTTATGTAGATGAAAAATGTTGTGATGTAATTTGATGAGTAAGTTATAAAATAAGAATATAATTATTTGAGTTGCAAATTCATCATTGTATAGGAAGTTGATTCAATTCAGGGGGTTCAATGAACCATTGAACACATAGGATGAGCCGCCACTGATTATTACAATTATCTGTACTTCTATAAATGGGTGTGAGTAAAATATAATATTGACTGCAGAAAATTTTCTTCATAATAATATTGATTGAGAAATTCACCAGTAATGAGTTTTTTCACATGGTTTAATAACCTGAATAGTTGAAACATAATATATACATCGAAAGTGGGCTTTATAATAAAAAATATATATAGGCTGACGTGAGAGCGGCTAGTCAATGGGTGAAGATGTCAAAAACAAATGCCATAATGGAGATACAAGTCACACGTCATGGTCTCGAATAAAGAGAAGCAGACATAGAGCGAATGGCGCCGAAATGAATACCCTACTCTTCAAACAAAAAAGTAGAAAGGGCACTCCGTGCTACGAGCATGGTCATGCTAATCAATGTTGTCTTGTGGACAGTGTTGGGGAAGGCCAAGTAGTTTAATAAATTCGTCAGTGTCCACAACGATAAAGATGACTTTTGGCGCACTAATGCAACAATATGAGCACAGACGCTAATAAGGGGCATATGTCTGAAAGAATTCTGTCTCTGAATCCAACCAACCATAGTCCTAATGTACCATAACTAATATTTTTCTATTTGAAACAGTCTACATTATTTCAAAGATTTTCAATAGAAGGGTTCCAAAGAATTTTGTAGAAAGAAAGCCAATAGTTGGTGACAATGTTGAGGAATGGAGAAAGAAGAAGGATGCACTTGTAAAAATCTCTGTGTATGTCCGCCACCAGCAGTACCTGCATTCAGATGAATTCAACATAAAATATAACATTTATTCAGCATTTATAATAGTTGCGATTCAAAGTTCTATCAAAATTATTTAAAAAACCGCGGTTTTCTCAGAAGCCGCTCCAACGATTTTGATCAAGCTCATAAGTAGTGTAGATTTGAGAGTTCTGCACAAGACCAATAGGAGGCGAGGGGCGTGGCCTAAAACCCTTGTTCCCCTTCTTTGTTGAGCAGGTGCACACGCCCCACCAATAGGAAGGCTTGTTCCCCTGACCAGCAGCACCTGTCACGCCCCACCAATAGGAAGGCTTGTTCCCCTTCTTTGTCGACCAGCAGGTGCACCTGTCACCAATAGGACGGCCATTTTGTCCCCCTTCTTTGTTGACCAGCAGGTGCACCTGTCACCAATAGGACGGCCATTTTTTCCTCCTTCTTTGTTGACCAGCAGCAGCAGGTGCACAACCTGCTTGGGCCAGCAGCAGGCTTGCCAACATTCAGATATCTCAGATATTTAAAATCTCAGATTTTCAATTTCAACTGGGCAAAACTCACAACTACTACTCTACTACTACTACTAGCTTGCTTTTTTTTATTATTTAAATCACTACTACTAGTCATCTACTTCCCATTCATATTTCTTTCTTTTTGTATCATTTGATGCTGGTGGTCTCCTTCCACTGAACATTCTTTCCAGAAACAACTCTTGTACCTGATCAGAATCCAAATTATGCTGTCTAGCTTCACTCATGTCAAAGATGAACCTCTTTTTGACATATTGTGCAATCAAATATTATGAAAGGTTGAATAACTGTTCATGTAAATAATTCTGAAAATCCTCACCCTTCATAATCATCTGCATAATGTCAACTTTTAATTTGTCACCTAGTGCTGAATGTTTACCATTAAGTTGCTCATGCATGTCTACAAACATGTCATTAATTGCAGTTTGTATTTCAAGTACCTTCTGATTAAACTCTTGCTTCTTAATATAGTTATTTTCAGTTTGTGTGAGTAGACTCTCTTTTAAATCTGTCAATTTCCTATCTAGCAAATCTGTATCAACATGTTTCAAATTATTGTTCTTACTTTGTTGTTCACATAATGATTTCAATTCATCTGATTTTTGATCAAACAACGACCTACTAACATACTTTACCTCAATTTCATCACTAATTGATTTTGATAGGGTTTTCAATTGTAAATCAAAATTCTGTTTTTGCTGTGCTATTTCTTTCAATATATCAGACATTGTATGTAATTTACTTTTAAACACTTTCTTTGTAATTAAATCAGCCTGTAGTTTTTGGAATATATTAGTTGATATTGCAAGTAATTTGCTGTCTAGATATTTTCTATTTACTAATGATGATGAATCAGACTGCAGTTTATTGAATATATTTGTTGAAATTTCCTGTAATTTACTGTCCAAGTATTGTCTGTTAACCAGCAGTGATGGATCAGACTGCAGTTTATTGAAAATATTTGTTGAAGTTTCCTGTAATTTATTGTCCAAGTATTGACTGTTTACCAGCAGTGATGGGTCAGTCTGCAGTTTATTGAATATATTTGTTGAAATTTTCTGTAATTTACTGTCCAAGTATTGTCTGTTAACCAACAATGGATCTGACTGTAATTTAGTAAATATATTTGATGATATTTCAAGTAGTTTACTGTCTAAATATTCTCTACTTGCTGCCACTAACGATGACAATGACGATTCACAACCACTGTTTACTGCTGCTGCTGCTGCTGCTGCTGTATGATTACTATTAAACACATGATGTGTTTGACCAAAGCAATTTATTGTACTACTACTCACAGTACTACTTGCCATCTCTGTCAAGTGTTAAACACATACTAACTGCTGATGCCACCACCACCTAATATAATACCACTTTCTTTGAGTTCTTCAATAATTGAAGCTATTTCAACAGTATGTGATCTATTTCCTGCCTGCTGTGATGAAATTAGAATATTTAATCTGTCAATCAGTTCATTTGGATCATCCCAATAGACATATTGTCGACTAGTACATTCATTTCTTACAAAACCCATACCACTAACAGCCGCCGCCACCGTATCATCAGCAATGTTCTTCCTCAATCTTTTCTTTGTTTTCCTACTTGCTGATGGAAATAAAGATTGAATAATTTGTGATTTGTAGCCTTTATTTCTTTTAACATATCCACGACGATCTAAATGAGCAGATGTTAGCTGTAGTATATTTCGATATTTTATCAAATCACGTTTGGTGTACATTTTCATGTCAGGCTGTTTTTTAAAGAGAAGTTTGCACAAACCAACTGTTGAACGATATTTATTATTATTGTTGATAATTAAATTAGCATTGTCAATAATAATTTCCTTTGTACCCATAAAGTATTCATTATCGTTACTGTCATAACATATACCATAAGATATACAATTATTTAGTTTTTCCTTATGAAATTCGCGTATATACTCATCAACGAAATCATTTTGTATTGTTGTCTTATTCAAGATATCACCCATATTAGATCTATTCAATCCTTTCCCCTCATCCTCCATTTTACCTTTTCCTCCTCCTCCTCCTCCTCCTCCTCTGATTCTTCTTTAAGTCTGCTTCTTGTGTCAGCCATCTGCTGCTGCTGATGTTGTTGTACAAGTGTATCTTTCAATTCTTTTAGTGGATTGACAATTGGTTCTAATGATTTTTGTCTGATTGTATCATTTTCCCTAATCATACTAGTTAACGATTTATGCTTATGAATAATTGATTCATGCAAACCTTTTATCCTGTCAATCACTTTACTAGACTGTCAATGATGATGATGATGATGATGACATTGTCGCCATGCATGTTCTCATCCTCGTCATCTATTTTGTTTGTATTTTTTTCTCTTTGATTTAAATTTACGCATATTGCTAGTAGAGTATAGCTCTTTCATCTACACTGACTCAACAACAAATGATGAGAATTGACATATGTTGGTTGGTACTGCTGCTATACAAGCTTGGATCAATATACTTACCAAGACAATTACAATATTTACCAGCATCAGTTTTACACTCAGTAAAAATTTAAATAAAACTATGATTTCCGCTTTGCCATACATCTGAACATAGTTTTCTAAATGCAACAAATGTCATATCAGATCCAACAAAATCTCTAAACACTAATTTTAAATTATGCATATCCATTTTAAATATAATAAGCATATTTGCATTGTCTCTAATATGATGTTTTGAAATTGCACCATAGCTTTGAATCAAATACACACAATCTATGTTTTTGTGTCTGCCCATTGTGAAAAAGTTACGTATTTGTGGCACACGTGTAACATTCAAATCGTCGAATATCAACAGTGAATGATTTTCAACATCATTCGGTTGTGGTATACTTTCAATGTTGTCAGATTTATAATATTTCACACACTTGAGTTTTGAAAAAACAATATCCAATAACTTATACTTTTCCTGATACAATGACTTACTGAACAAGTATAAGTTTTTGAATTTTAATCCATTCTTATCAAATATCAAATTCAGCAGTACATTTGTCTTTCAACAATTTGATGCACCACAAATTAGAATTCTAGCTGAACTTGGTAAAAATTCTCCATGCTTTTTTCTATCTAGAAAAGCTTTGTCTGCTTGTTTTGAATCTACAATAAGATTATCAAAGTTAACTATTGCTATTGATGATGCTGCTGCTTCTGCTGGTGGCACCGCCGCTGCCGACATAATAACTACTATTTTTATCAACTCCTGCTGCTGCGCTTGCTGCTTACACATGCGCATCTGCACAACAACTATACTGGTTAGGTTACTGCTGCTACATACTACAAATGGTTTGTGGATGAAGAAAACATAGACATAATGATCAGATGTACACACACAGCTTTTATTAACACAATATAATAATTGTCAATATCAGTCGCGCACCAGCTAAGAATTATTTCATCTTCTACTTGCAAAAGAATACAAATATTGACAGTGTTTCAGCTAATAATTATTATTATTATTACAACGAATTTCATCTTCTACTTGCAAAAGAATACAAATATTGACAGTATTTCAGCTAATAATTATTACAACAAATTTCACACACACTAATCGAGATTTGCCTTTGACATACAATTGTCTAAAATATAGATGAATATGTTTTCTTTATCATCATCTAAATTGAACTTTGTTGATTTAATCTGTGAGTAAAGTATGTTCAGTGACATAGAAAATTGAGCACAAATACAAGTATCAACCACATCAAATCCGTTTTGATTTGCTTCTTTCAAAAATACATTGTTATGGGAGCATATACTTAAATGAAACTTATCATCATCAACACATTCACTTTCTTGTGTGTTTTTTTCAAATAAGTTTACTAAAAAACATTTTTTGATATCAGCACGTGTTACACACATTTGCTTTTAGTGTAGACAATAGATCTATAATTCTAGTAATAACACAAGACGAATCGTTACCATTCAGAAAAAAACACAACAGTGGCACCACTTCTGTCATTATGTTTCTATCATATCTGAAACAATATTATTGATGATAACTGCTAGTGTTTGCTATTTTTTTTTTCATGTAGTTTCTGTATAGTTGGAGTAATAATATCTGTCTTATCTACCCAGCTTGACTTATCAAAACCTAACCATTTAACAAGACATTTATTCTTAGATTTTCGTATTATTCGTTCCACCAAATATGTATTTTGTTCAGACGGTGATAATTTCGTTTTCATCAATTGTTCACTATAGAATTGTCCTTGTGTGATTTCATTGTTAAGATTGTGTATTACATAGGTTGGTGGTTGTGTAGGATAAACAGCATGTATTATAAACAGTTCTGGCGACCAATTTAATCTAAAACTTTTATCAAAAACCTGATGAAACTTACTTATTCGCACTACGTCACCTAATGCAAACTTTGCACGATAAACTGAACGTGTTTGCTTTTTATTCTTCTTCTTCAACTGTAACATGATCAACTGTTTTTCATGATGTCGTGTAACACTGGCTGGTGTCATGCCAATTGAGGAATGAATAGTGTTATTATATTGATTTACAATGTCTGGCAAAATGTTCAACCATTTTTGTGTGCCACTAGCAGTTAGTCATTTATACAAAATTGTTTTCAATGTTCTATTCAATCTCTCTACAAAAGCTGCCTTAATTTCAGAAAATACACTGTAATGATTAATGTGTAATCTATCAAATAGTTGTTTAACATCTTTATTGTAAAATTCACAACCTAAATCGCTTTTCACATTTTTTATACCTTTATTTAACTGTAATATTCGCGCTAATTTTTGTACAACTTCTTTTCCTGTTTTAGTTTTTAATGGTTCAGCAAAAGCATAATGTGAAAAACAATTAATAGCAATTAACACATAATGATAACCATTGTTTGCTTTAGCAAATTCTGGCATCTCTATTAAGTCAATTTGAATGAGGTCTTTTATTCCATTTAGTATATAATTACGTCTGTTAAATTTCCTTCTTGCTGGCCGATGTAATTCTTGTGCAATTTTCTGTTGCAAATCCGTCATCATAAATTGGTTTCATTTCTTCTACTACTGCACGTCGTGAGCGTGCGTGCGTGTGTTTTGCTAGAGTTCAGCTCACCTGCCAACAGCAATCCTTCTCCTTCTTCTTCTTCGTCACACAACACTGACCACTTGTTGCTTGTGATAACCACTTTGTCTACACACAACAGCAGCTGCTGCTTGTTCTCCCATACTCTCTCTCTCTCTCACTGCTTTAACTCTAGCCGCTGCCTCCATCTTCTTCTTCTTCTTCTCTTCTTCTCTCTTCTATTGAATAATGACCCCACACTTTTGTTTCTATTCCATTTGATTCAATATATCTCTTTGTATCAAATGGTGATAATGCAATTTTTGCACATCTTATCTGATAAATATCATGGGAATAACTACATAATTGTGAAAAGCATTCGCGTTGTATTGATCTATCTGTCAGACATTTCATATACATATCAAACCTCACTTTATTATCTATAACCGTTCTTGCTATACCCTTAGCTGTATGTTTACTCATTGTTTTAGTAGAACTACTTGCTAATTCCTTACTACAACTACTTGCTAAATCCTTACTACTACTACTACTACTACTACTACTACTACTATTTATGCTGCGGCTGCTTGGAATATATTCAAAACTGTAAAGTTTCGCCTGTAAACCCAAAAAAGCAGTTATTTGAAAATTAGAAAGTTCATCTTTAAATGTACCAGATACACCACAATTTAATTGGCTATAACAACAATGAGTGGTGGGGTAAGCACTTGTATCAAAATGTTGGAGATTTTGTTTGATAACTGCATAGATATCGTCTGATTTGATATGATATAGCAACGAGTCTGTATCACTCATGCATAATTTCACACAGCTTGGATCAAACATTTTCAAGAAAATGTTGTAGTGGAAATTGAATATTGTAAATTTACTCAAATCAAGAATAGAAAAACCAGCATAAATTGGACGATCTAATTTTATTTCTGTTTTACACATTTGTACACCAACAATATCTTTGTCAAACACAATCCATCGTTTACAACTTGGTTTTGCAATCAATCTTTCCAATGATTTCTGACAAGTAATTAGCTTAAAATCTATTCGTTTCCTAGAACTTTCAAACATCTTGCTGTACAGTGAATTACTCAAAAATTTAAAGAGCTGACACTCAAATGAATTTTTAGCCTCCTTTCTAAGTTGTGCATTCAAATCAATAAACAGTTTAAGCCAGTATGACTGTTGAAAAGCGATTACTCTATGTACAGCAGTCAATTTCATGCCTAAGCTTAAATAAAGTTTCAAATTTCTATAGTGAAGAACATAACGATTATGATTATGAAGGGTTGCTAACAATCTTGTTGATGTGCTAGCGCGCATGCCCGTCACTTGTGACGACGATGGCGCTGCTTCTCTGTGCACAACATTGTCTTCTGTTTGATATGATGAAAACAGGCTGTGAGGCGGCTGATCTTTTAACGGTGCAAGTGGAAAGTCATTATGTAAATCATGCAAATTAACAGGATACAACAGGTCTGCTTTGATTATATAGCCAATGTCTGCTTCATCATCAATAGTTGTAAAATCGCCTAAAACTGTAATTTCATCTTGTGATAAAAATCTAAAATGTGATTGCTGTAGTTTGTATGCAATCATTGAATGAGCGTATAAGCTTGTACAATCAAGATACAACAAAAAACTAGATTCAATAGCTGGATTATAATTACAACCCATAAATTTATTGTTAGCAACTGCGTGTTGGTGGGGAATGACTGACAAGCCGCCACGTAAACCATTTGCTATGAGCAGGTTCATATCAGCATTGCTGATTAATTACAAGTTTACTTTTGACAAAAATAACATTGCATTCAACAAAAAATGTGGTAATGAAACAAAGAAGGAAATGTTAAGCTTGTAAATCGAAAAAAATACATTCCTAAAATTTTGAAAAATATCTGCCAGCAATAAACTATTGGTGAGAAGGTAGAGATCATGATAATCGCCTATCGTTTCAATGTCAAAATCGTGCCATACTTTTTATGTATGGTTGTAATCGCTTACTTGTAATGCTGTATTATTAAGACTACTGTAAAATGCCTCAATCGATGGTAGCTGCTGTTCATCAAATTTGTCTGCATCTGTTATATATTCATAGGGGTAGACACCCTTGAGTAATAACAATTGTTGTTGTTTTTTTTTTCGTTGAATATGCTACACATTACTTTGAAATTTGTTTCAATGTTTTCTTTATCACTTGCAA
>NC_052518.1:20620078-20632578 GCF_014356525.2 Nilaparvata lugens | reverse complement strand
CAACATGCACTGCAAATAAGACCAAATCCATTCGAATTTGAAAAATCAATTCCATAGTAAAAACCGTCAGTTGCAAGCTGTTTGAAATTTTTCGGCAAACAGTCTATTTTCATAAATGAATTTTCACGTTCGTATTGCACATCATAATCTGGTTTTTTCTGAAAAGTTGTTGTTTTAATATTGCCGACAAGAAAATTATTTATGAAACCGCATTTGGGTGACCATTTTTTGTGCTCAAAAATAGCATAATCAGTGTCTTCCAAATTTTCCATACTACATTGCAAAAAACACATTTTGTTCTATCGTGCACTTTTAAAAAATAGAAACCTGCTTCTGCTAGATGATTGGGTTTAGGATACTGGTGTGGCCAAATCGTTTTATTACCAACCAAAAATGAGTCAAGCCTATCTATTTCTTTAAAGTGATTTACCGCTTTTTTCTCATCTGTATCATCATCATCCATACAATGAATAAAACGCTTTCTTGCTTGCGGCAACATTTGTGTTAGTCAGCAACTGATAAAGAAAAATAATAAAATATTATTATGTGTTTTGTTTGTTTTTCAGTTGGCACGAGAAGAATGGACTGAGGATGGCACGATGGCAATGCTGGAGCAAGAGTTGCACTCAATTTCTTCGACAGCTTCGCCTGACCTATTTGATGATGATGATTCAATTTTACTTTATATCAGTGAGGATGCATTCAATCTGTGTGATCTGTGCCACTGAATGAAATAATAGTGGACTGTAAGAAATGCTTTTGTAAATAGAAATTGTTAAGATGTATGAATTGTATATTTATTGTACTACTGCACAAATCCAACATGCCAAAAAATGAATGATAATTTATAATAAAACTGGTAGCTGGGAAAGACGCCAAATAAAAAAATAAGGTTTAAGTAAAACAATTCAATAGATTTATTATATACTCTGAGAAACGTGACATATTGTCTTAAATTTAGGAAATGCCACACAGGGCAGTTGACTGACGAGAAATAAAAAATGACATAGTAAAAAATTGAAACAGTAAAAATTGAGATTCTCAATTGATAAATGCTGACTTGATAACAGGAAAATTTAATTTAGGTACAAGACCAAATTCCTAGTGAAATTGATTGATACATTACAAACCATGATGCATGTACTGAAATACTGAAAATGTATAACTAAAAAACTTATATATTATATATAGCAAACATACATTTATGAATAAAGTGCCTACAGTAATAAATTCTGGGACTTGAATGTTATAATTTTAGCATTGAGATCGTTCGTCATTCAAATTAAAAAACAATTTGTGACTAATGAATAAGTATAAACCTACTATATGTAATGCTCCGTAATGAGCTAGTGCATAAATTCAAAGAGAAAATAAACCTTCAAATGACAATAAGTAATAGAGAAAAGTCAGGCCAATGAGTAATCGCAAAAAATACAAAAGGTAAATGTAGTTTGACAATAAAGAACAATTAAATATAAATACTAAATGTTGAGTAATAAACAAACGCTTTCAGGACATATTAAAATCTTTGTAGTTCTGGATAGGTTTTATTAGATACACTAAATAATCATGAGTTGAACGTCAATTGAAAAGCATATATTCAATGTAATTAATAATTTTAAAGACAATATAAAATAGGTAGTACAGTGAAATGAAACAGACACTGTATTCAAGAACGTAAATGACAATGGCCTAGACTAACTTTAAATGATAGATCAATAAGTCTGATATGATCAGATATATCATGATAAGATAAAAGTAAAACATAGGTCATAAGTCATAAAATGTGATCAAATTAAATACACAAACAAAAAGTTAATTGGAAATTGATCGATATTTAAATAAGTCAATATGAAAAATGTAAAGTACAAATACTTGCAATACTTCCAAAAATATTGGTAAAAAGTTGTGTCTACAAATGGGAATCGCGACTTTAGAATAAATAATTCCAAGTAAACCCTGAAAAGGTCAAATAATAATTAAACAAACAAGGCAATTGAACAAATAATGAAAAATGCTGATAATGATTCAAAATTGATACAGAATACTTATCAAATGCATGAAGAGCATGAGATCCAATCTTGAATTGGATGGGCAGTACATCGAGACCCCCTCGATGATACCGGACGATGGTGGAGACCTGGATGGACCCACGAAATGGAGCGGACCAGAGCGAGCTACCGGAGCTGGACTGGACGGCAAGCCATGAAGAGCGGCGACTTGGATGACCCGCAAGCAGGACAAGAATCAATCCGAGCGACAGACTCCGGACTGGAATGGTGATGAATCAGGATAGCCAACAGCGATGGCTCAGTGGTGACGACACAGGAACAGCGGCGACACAGCGATGAGTGGGTAATGTCAGGTTAACTATTGTCAGTGCAATACGGGCAAGACTGACACAATGACGGTGTGACACAATTGAGATATGCAACACATAAACTTGAAAGTAACGTAGCTGAAGATTCACTGAATTTGAATTGAATGAACCGTCCAAAAGTTAGGCACGGTGAATGAAATTCAAAGCTAATTGAGTTGGCTACGGCCAAAAATCACAACACTGATGCTAAGTGAATGTCTCAATAGACAACCATCCAAATGCTTGGCATGGTGAATGAAATGTAACAAATGTTCGTAGATCACTAAAAGAACTGGTTGAAACTGATACACCATCTACGGGGTAGACATGAAAATTGCTAATACTGCGATCTAGCAATGAATGATTAGGTAGCTAGTTGACTAACCTAACAAAACGGATACAGAGCAGAACGTCTGACTGCACCGTGAAATGATGAGAGTGTGATCTTGGAATGCAAGCAACACACCAGTAATAATGTCCCGCGAGACCAGAATTACTTCAATGAAACGATGAATGCGAAAATGGGCCTCAAGCCCTACCAAAAATGCCTACCGCTAAATGCATGTTCAGTTCAATCATAAACTTGTTGCTGAATGTTGAATGTTCTGGAAACTTGATTTTCATAATCAGTAATATGAAAATGATTTGAGTTCTCACACTGAGAAGTGAATAAATTTGGACTGAAGATAAAAATTCGAAATAATCGTGACGAATGAAACGTGCTCTGACATACCAAATACTGAGATTGAAGATATTTCACAAACTAACGAACCGAAAATACTGAAACTTTATTGAAGCACTGGAAGAAACATTCTACGTTGAATAAACATGAATTTAAAACTTGAGAATTTAAAATTTTGAATTGAAAGCGACGAAAATTGAAGAACGGAAAAAAGCTGATGTGAACTGTTACGCCATTGCTGTGTGAAGAAGGAAACAGGAAAGTGCATGCACGAATTGCGTTGTAAGAAACTACGTATAGCCACGTCGATGAAAAAGATATGCGTAAAAAACGTCTAGACACGGTAGGAAATACTCCAAAATAATATTAAATAATACCAAAATGTACAATAAAATTAATGTACAAATGTAGCATGACAAAAAACTGATGTAATCCGTGAACTGCAGAAAACACAGTGAAAGTGGACCGATGACAAAGTGACTTGCGCACTAACGCGACAAGTTGGGACAAGAACACAATGCATAGTGCGAAATCTGACATAAACCTGGCCCCCTTGAGGCCTGCAGGGTCTCAAAAGAGAGACATACGAGAGAACAAAAAAGAAACGGAGATTATGTCGGATGAGCAATGCTGAATTAATCAGGAAATTCCTCGTCGAGTGGAAGCGGTGCAATGCTAGAAATAGCCCGCTTGAAAGTGCCTGATGCAGTGCGAACGGTGACCACCCATACCTTGTTGTCCTTCCCTGGATGAATGGCCGTGATGCGCGCAAGTTTCCATACCGAAGGTGACGTACCCGTGTCCTTGAGAACCACAGCACCAATCTGCAGGTTTTCAGATTCAGAGCTCCACTTGCTCTTCCTTTGAAGTGTGACTAGAAACTCAGCAGACCAACGATCCCAGAGTTCCTGAGTGATCAGTGCTAACTGATGCCAGCGTGAACGGTGATTGATGTGAGTGGTGGTTGGTGTGTGGAACGGCAGTGTGGTGAGCGGACGACCAACCAAAAAATGCCCAGGAGACAAGTATGCTAAATCTTGAGGGTCCTCAGACAGAGGCACAAGAGGCCGGGAGTTGAGGATAGCTTCAATCTGTGCAGACAGCGTGGAAAGCTCTTCAAAGTTCAAAATCTTATTCAAAGTGACCACTCTGAAAATTCGTTTAAAATTTTTTACAGCGTTTTCCCATAGACCTCCAAAATGAGGAGCCCTGGGAGGGATGAAATGCCAACCAATGTTGAAAACGGCGGCAAAGTTGTGAATTTCAGACTGAATAGCAGAATCTGGAAGAAATGCATGTAACTCATTGAGTTCATTGTGAGCGCCAACAAACGTTGTAGCATTGTCTGAATGAATGGCAAAAGGGATGCCACGACGAGCAGAGAACCTGATGAGTGCGGCAATGAAGGCCTTTGTTGAAAGCTCGGAGACCACCTCTACGTGAACTGCGCGCGTTACCATGCAAATAAACAAAGCAAGGTAAGCCTTGGAGAAATTGCGCGACTTTGAGCCACCAAGACGAATTGAAAGAGGACCTGCGTAGTCAACTCCACAATTATAAAATGGAAAATCCGGTTGTACACAAACTGCGGGAAGATGCCCCATGATTTGCTCGGAACGAAACGTAGAGAAACGAAAACACATTTTGCAACCCTTTATTACACTCTTGATGATGCGACGGGTGGATGGTATCCAAAAACGTTGTCGAATACTGGCCATAGTGACCTGAACGCCAGCATGTTGAAGACGTCTATGAAATGAGACAATGAGCGCACGCGTGAACCTATGTTTAGCTGGCAATAAGATTTGATGTTTATAGTCGAATGGAATATCTGCCTCCCGAAGACGACCACCTACTCTCAGAAGATTGTCAGTATGAATAAATGGAGAGAGTGACTTGATAGAACTATTGGAGGGCAGCTCCTTACCCTGACGCAAAGATTTCAAATCGTCGGCAAAAACATCTGATTGAATGTCTTGAATGATGCGCAATTCAGCAGCTTGAATTTCCTGAACCGACAGTTCAACAGATTGCTGAGATGCTGGTTCACGGCAATGCTTCAAATTATGAATGAAACGAAGAATGTAAGCAGCAATGCGAACTAATTTGTGATATGATGAAATTTTTGACAATAAATCTGAAAACAATGAAGTTGTTGAACAAGTGACAAGCGAGATTTTAGGCTGTGAAATGATTACATTCGATGAAATCTCCTTCCAGGTTGAGGGTGAATTTGCTAGCCATGATGGTCCATTCCACCACAACTTACTAGAAACCAAAATGTTAGGTGAGCAACCCCTAGAAACCAGGTCGGCAGGATTGTCTGCTGTGCGTACATGATTCCAATGGAAATTAGAAGTGATGTTTTGAATCTCTGAGATTCTGGTTGAAACGAAAATATCAGAACGATTTGGCATGACCTTCAGCCAATCACACACTATTTTTTAGTCGGTCCATAAATAGACTCCTGAAAAAACAAGTTTTGCAGCGCTGATTACTTTGTTGACTAGACGTGATGCTAATAGAGCGGCTTGTAATTCTAACCGTGGGATTGTTAACAATGGGTTGAGAGACGCCAACTTCAATTTTGAGGTGAGTAATTGAGTCTTGACTCCAGTTGGTGATTCACTGCGTATGTATAGACAAGCACCATATGCGGCGATACTGGCATCGCAGAACGCATGTAATTCCAAAGAGGCATCAACGTCATGAGGTAAGACACAGCGTGGAATTGAAATGTTGGAAATACTTGGTAATTGATGTAGAATTGCTAACCATTCCTCCAATAAATCCTGAGGAAGTTTCTGATCCCAGTCAATTTTTAATAACCAGAGTTTTTGAAATAAAATTTTTGGTAGGATGACAACCGGAGAGATTAGACCAAGCGGATCAAAAATGCTGGATATGCAAGAGAGAAATTCCCTTTTTGTGAATGATTTTTTGGGTAAAACTTCTGAAACACTAGATGAAATGAGGAGAACATCCGAAGTGGCATTCCAAATGAGGCCTAGAGCCTTGACAACGCTATCATTAGAATCGGATAGAGGTTTTGACGAAACTGTCTCAATCAAATGTGACGGAATAGTAGATAATAATTCACTAGAATTAGAAAGCCACTTTCTAAGCTCAAAACCACCTCCCTGCAGTGTAGCAATCAACTGTTGAACCAGAGGAATAGCTTCTTCAAGAGATGAACACCCTGAAATAAGATCATCAACGTAAAAGCCATTTTTGATAGTGATGGAAACTGGTGAATCTGGTTGACAGTCTATATCAGCAAGATGATTGAGTGTACGTGTTGCTAAAAAGGCAGCAGGTGCAGTTCCATAGCTGACAGTATTCAGAACGAATTCCTGAATAGGTTGGTTGATGTCTGCTTGCCAAAAAATACGTTGGAAGTTACAATCATCAGGATGCAGCAAAGTCTGACGATACATTTTAGTCACATCTGAAATAAATGCTATTCAATGTGTACGAAATCGCAAAACAATGTCAAAAAGTTCAGGTTGAACTGTATAACCTATATGCAGTACTTCGTTGAGAGAAACGCCAGTATTAGATTTTGCCGATGCATCAAATACTACTCGAAGTTTGGTAGTTGTAGAATCAGGCTTGAAGACTGGGTGATGCGGAATGTGGAAACATTTGTCAAATGGTTGCGAGGGTGGAACTGGAGACATGTGTCCCAATGATTGATACTCATCCATGAATGCCGTATACTGCTCCTTCAATTCAGGATTAGCAGCCAATCTTTTTTCCAGTGAATGGAAACAGTTAAGAGCTTGGAAACGAGATTGACCTAGATTGTTAAATGACTCTTTTTTGGGAAGAGCCACAGAAAATCTGCCGTCTGAGGCACGCTCGACATTGGCAAGATAATGCTGTTCAATCTTTCCGTGCTCAGCTGTTAGATTGTCCTTAGGAAGAACTTCTTCAAGCTTCCAAAATTTTTCCATCTGATTGGAAATCTCACAAGTAGAAATGAAGTTGGAATGAACAGAAGGTTCTATCTGAGATGAATGCGTGGACAAGACAGCACCCCAAACCACCCAACCTAGTTTGGTGCCTTGCAAAATGCAGTCAGATGAAATTTGAATTTGACTGAATGTCAATATGGAAGCATAGACTGAAACGCTCAAAAGAAGATCGATTCCCTGAGAAAGGTGAAAAGCAGGATCAGCAAGCTGAATGTGAGTGGGCAAACTGAGTTTTGACATGTCAATTCCCACTGGTGGAAGACTGGGTGTAATTTTGTCGGCAATAATGCAAGAGACCTTTCTAGACCATGTGCGATCAGAAGAAAACACTTCCACAGATGTGGAATACATCGGTGCTGTATTGATGCCAGAAACTGTATGTATAGTATTGTTATGACAAGTTGAAACTAAAGACAACCATGAAGCAAGATGTTTGGAAATGAAACAGGTGTCACTACCTGTGTCCAACAACGTGCGACACAAAATAGGTTGACCAACCTTATCATAGACTACTACCTCTGCAGTAGGCATGATGGATACTGTTGAATTTTTGTTGCCATCATATGTGTGACTGGAATTACTAACTACTTGACCAGCGGCTGGAATCGGCGACCTAGCAGATGACTCTACAGTTGAATTCAATGACTGTTCAGAAGTAGATGCGACAACTGATGATGAAGCGAGCGGCGACGTGCGGAGGTTGACTGCCGGCTGTGAACCACAACTGCAGCTGTGAAGATGTGCTGAACGACTGCTGTTGGAGGAAATTGTAGTATTCCTTAATTGAACACTGTTGGCATTTGCTGTAGCCTTAGAGCAAGATGACGTAAATTGAAATGATGCACCGTGCAAAATGGAATGATGTGCCTTGCCACACTGCTTACATGCACCAAAGCATTGGTGTCCTGTTGAAAATGGGCGGAGACAATTGAAGCACAAGTGCTTTTTGCGTACTGCGTCAACACGAGCTTGTGGCTGTAGATTTGACAGCTGAGAACAAGTGAAGACAGAATGTGCTGAGTTGTTACAATACAAGCAATGCTAATACAATAGTTAATGTCAAAAATTGGACCCTAAACTAAGGCGTCAATGTTAAAGATCAGGATGATTTTTTTTTTACAAATTTAAAAAAGTTTGAGTTGACCAGGGGTCATTAGATAATGAGTTGTCCCAGGTCACTGGCCTTGATCTGGCCGAAGGAGGACCATTTTAACATGTGTGATCTGTGCCACTGAATGAAATAATAGTGGACTGTAAGAAATGCTTTTGTAAATAAAAATTGTTAAGATGTATGAATTGTATATTTATTGTACTACTGCACAAATCCAACATGCCAAAAAATGAATGATAATTTATAATAAAACTGGTAGCTGGGAAAGACGCCAAATAAAAAATAAGGTTTAAGTAAAACAATTCAATAGATTTATTATATACTCTGAGAAACGTGACATATTGTCTTAATTTAGGAAATGCCACACAGGGCAGTTGACTGACGAGAAATAAAAAATGACATAGTAAAAAATTGAAACAGTAAAAATTGAGATTCTCAATTGATAAATGCTGACTTGATAACAGGAAAATTTAATTTAGGTACAAGACCAAATTCCTAGTGAAATTGATTGATACATTACAAACCATGATGCATGTACTGAAATACTGAAAATGTATAACTAAAAAACTTATATATATATATAGCAAACATACATTTATGAATAAAGTGCCTACAGTAATAAATTCTGGGACTTGAATGTTATAATTTTAGCATTGAGATCGTTCGTCATTCAAATTAAAAAACAATTTGTGACTAATGAATAAGTATAAACCTACTATATGTAATGCTCCGTAATGAGCTAGTGCATAAATTCAAAGAGAAAATAAACCTTCAAATGACAATAAGTAATAGAGAAAAGTCAGGCCAATGAGTAATCGCAAAAAATACAAAAGGTAAATGTAGTTTGACAATAAAGAACAATTAAATATAAATACTAAATGTTGAGTAATAAACAAACGCTTTCAGGACATATTAAAACCTTTGTAGTTCTGGATAGGTTTTATTAGATACACTAAATAATCATGAGTTGACCGTCAATTGAAAAGCATATATTCAATGTAATTAATAATTTTAAAAACAATATAAAATAGGTAGTACAGTGAAATGAAACAGACACTGTATTCAAGAACGTAAATGACAATGGCCTAGACTAACTTTAAATGATAGATCAATAAGTCTGATATGATCAGATATATCATGATAAGATAAAAGTAAAACATAGGTCATAAGTCATAAAATGTGATCAAATTAAATACACAAACAAAAAGTTAATTGGAAATTGATCGATATTTAAATAAGTCAATATGAAAAATGTAAAGTACAAATACTTGCAATACTTCCAAAAATATTGGTAAAAAGTTGTGTCTACAAATGGGAATCGCGACTTTAGAATAAATAATTCCAAGTAAACCCTGAAAAGGTCAAATAATAATTAAACAAACAAGGCAATTGAACAAATAATGAAAAATGCTGATAATGATTCAAAATTGATACAGAATACTTATCAAATGCATGAAGAGCATGAGATCCAATCTTGAATTGGATGGGCAGTACATCGAGACCCCCTCGATGATACCGGACGATGGTGGAGACCTGGATGGACCCACGAAATGGAGCGGACCAGAGCGAGCTACCGGAGCTGGACTGGACGGCAAGCCATGAAGAGCGGCGACTTGGATGACCCGCAAGCAGGACAAGAATCAATCCGAGTGACAGACTCCGGACTGGAATGGTGTCGAATCAGGATAGCCAACAGCGATGGCTCAGTGGTGACGACACAGGAACGGCGGCGACACAGCGATGAGTGGGTAATGTCAGGTTAACTATTGTCAGTGCAATACGGGCAAGACTGACACAATGACGGTGTGACACAATTGAGATATGCAACACATAAACTTGAAAGTAACGTAGCTGAAGATTCACTGAATTTGAATTGAATGAACCATCCAAAAGTTAGGCACGGTGAATGAAATGCAAAGCTAATTGAGTTGGCTACGGCCAAAAATCACAACACTGATGCTAAGTGAATGTCTGAATAGACAACCATCCAAATGCTTGGCATGGTGAATGAAATGTAACAAATGTTCGTAGATCACTAAAAGAACTGGTTGAAACTGATACACCATCTACGGGGTAGACATGAAAATTGCTAATACTGCGATCTAGCAATGAATGATTAGGTAGCTAGTTGACTAACCTAACAAAACGGATACAGAGCAGAACGTCTGACTGCACCGTGAAATGATGAGAGTGTGATCTTGGAATGCAAGCAACACACCAGTAATAATGTCCCGCGAGACCAGAATTACTTCAATGAAACGATGAATGCGAAAATGGGCCTCAAGCCCTACCAAAAATGCCTACCACTAAATGCATGTTCAGTTCAATCATAAACTTGTTGCTGAATGTTGAATGTTCTGGAAACTTGATTTTCATAATCAGTAATATGAAAATGATTTGAGTTCTCACACTGAGAAGTGAATAAATTTGGACTGAAGATAAAAATTCGAAATAATCGTGATGAATGAAACGTGCTCTGACATACCAAATACTGAGATTGAAGATATTTCACAAACTAACGAACCGAAAATACTGAAACTTTATTGAAGCACTGGAAGAAACATTCTACGTTGAATAAACATGAATTTAAAACTTGAGAATTGAAAATTTTGAATTGAAAGCGACGAAAATTGAAGAACAGAAAAAAGCTGAACTGTTACGCCATTGCTGTGTGAAGAAGGAAACAGGAAAGTGCATGCACGAATTGCGTTGTAAGAAACTACGTATAGCCACGTCGATGAAAAAGATATGCGTAAAAAACGTCTAGACACGGTAGGAAATACTCCAAAATAATATTAAATAATACCAAAATGTACAATAAAATTAATGTACAAATGTAGCATGACAAAAAACTGATGTAATCCGTGAACTGCAGAAAACACAGTGAAAGTGGACCGAAGACAAAGTGACTTGCGCACTAACGCGACAAGTTGGGACAAGAACACAATGCATAGTGTGAAATCTGACATAAACATCATCATCAATTAGGTCAGGCCATCCCATCATCATCATCATCTCCAGCCAATCAACTAGGACAGGCCATCCCATCATCATCATCATCTCCAGCCACATCGGTCACGCCGCCCTCACCACTGGCAGTCTCCCCCCAGCCCGCATTCCCCCCTGCCCGTCCAGCATACCAACCAGCCCGAGCAGTGCTGCCTCCCCCCGCCACACCATCATCCCCAGCCACATCGTTCGCGACACCCTCACCACTGCCAGTCTCCCCCCAGCACGCATTTCCCCCTGCCTGTCCAGCATACCAACCAGCCCAAGCAGTGCTGCCTCCCCCCGCCGCCACATCATCAACCAGCAGACAGCTGCACGGCAGGAAGAGTTCAATTTCGCAACTTTAGATAGGTTGTGCAACCAACCCTGTCGTCGCACAATTGCACTCAAACATTTTTCAGAATTGCTAGAATATCCTGTTATAGGGGCGCGAATTGTGCGCTCCTATAATCAGGATTGTGTAATTATTAGGGTTGTAAGTGTGGGACGACGGGCAAATGAGGATGACGAAATTAAAACCTTCCTGCCGCAGAAATTTGCAGCGGCAATTACACATGCAAATGTGCATTCATTTAATAATTCATGTCTAAATTTAATCATGTCAGTCAAACATGTACCAGGTCAACACTCTGTTGTTAAATTGTCACAGTGTGAGCTGTAACATTTTAAAATATTTGTAAATTTTTATATATTTTTAAATATATATATATATATATATATATATATATATTATATATATATATATATATATATATATATAGAACAAATTTCCTCTTGATTTCAACATACAAAGTGCAGTGTGTATAGGAAGCAGACAGTCATTTTTAAGGAATTCTCTAGTTTCAGCAGAAAGGTCAATAGACTAAAAATAATGGCAATTCAGGTAGGAAGGAGATAGAGTGGTAGACAGTCAATAGAGTTTGGAAATATCGCAAGTTGGAAATTGAATGCAAGTTACTGGAAATTGAATTCCAAGAGCTTTTCATTATTATAGACTAGGCAGGTGAATGACTGGACTTTCCCATTCTTGCTTTTGTCACACATTTCAATTCTTTGAACTGACTATGATGATGATGATTATGATGATGATGATGATGATGATGATGATGATGATGATGATGATGATGACTGTGACAAGCCTGAGGAGAAAAATCCATCAGATCAAGGAGTTCTAGAGGCTTTCAAAATTATCAGGCAAGGATTAAAACGGAAAAATAGTGTACCAGACTTGTCCGACTGTTTGAATAGATGTGAGTCATTTATTGAACATGATGTTTTATTCAAATGCAAAATTCAACCGATTACTCATTTTTTCAAATATAGAAATTTGAGTTATTATATTATTTATAGTGAAGATATTGA
>NC_052518.1:20577578-20617578 GCF_014356525.2 Nilaparvata lugens | reverse complement strand
TTTCTTTTTTAAATTAACGCTACAATAGATTTAGTTACTCTTAAGTATTCTTTAGTTATTTGTAAGTTTTTGATGATGTTCAATCATATATATATAATTATTTAAAAAGCCAAATAGAATAAGTATTCTACAAATTTTAGTTAAGCGCTAAACTTGTTAAATCTAATAATGTAAACTTACTGCTGGCTCTCAAGTTCTTACTTATGCCAACAGTCGCCAAAATAAAGATAAATTAAATTTTGATCTGATAATTAAGTTTAAGTTTTGCTTATTTGTTTAACACTTTGTAACTTAATATATTGTAATATTGTAATTCTGTTTTGGCAATAAATTTCAATTTCAATTTCAATTTCAAAAGCATGTGATCAGATTTACAGTGTCACTATCATTTCAAGGAATTGCCACATTAATCACTCGCCTGTGGTGAGTGTTGATATTACCCGAAGTATCCATAATTCTTCCACCCATAGGAGCCATTGTATATGGAAGGCAGTGTGTGGTAGAAACACTCTCAATTATATGTCAAGTTGCAGTAACAACCTTCCTCTTCGGGATTGCCACTGAATTGCCCTCACCTCCATTGGTAGCAAGTTCCACAGTCGGCAGGCAGTCACATGAAAAGACCTGTTATACAGGTTATACAGTTCATGTGACTGCCTGCCGACTGTGGAACTTGCTACCAATGGAGGTGAGGGCAATTCAGTGGCAATCCCAGTTCAGTGCAGCTGTCATGAACTTTGTGAGGGGGGCTGGCTGGGGCGACTTATAGCAACTGTGTATTGATTAATATATCTTCTTTGTATGTGTGTGTGTGTGTGAATGTAAAATCTGGAAATTGGCTCCTTGATGGTCTTTTTCTTACAATCAATTAAATATAAATGTGATCTACTTATTCACTTCAAGATTTATAATAATATGTAGGAATGGAATGTATAGCAAACACTATAGTTGTTGTTTTTGTATTTTGTATACATTAGGATCTCTTTTTTTGTTCACTACAGTGATGAAGTATCACTACTGTTAATCAGTATTGTTATATACATTTTTTCCAAGTTAATTTATTTTCTTCTCTTTTCAATTATTTAAAATTTGTTATTATTTTAAATAAGTAGATATTGTTTGTTTTTTCATATTATTTGTAGTTTTTTGTATTGTTATCTTTTAATAGAGAGTTAAGTGTAAGAGAGGGCCGGCTGCATCCTTACTTTGCTCTCTACAAAAATAAAGGCAGTAATTTAATTCAATTCAATTCCTCTTATATTACAACTAGTGTGCAGGCTTGCCAACTATGTAACCACCTTCCAACAACTCTTCTAGAATGGAATCGATTTCATTCTCATGTCCAGTGTTGCCATGTTGAGAATGGTCTGATCCATGCTCAACCTATGTTTGTTGTAGCCTTGTTCTAAGAGCAAGGTTTCTTGTCAATTTGTATTTGTCTGAAATTAAATTTATTTCAGTTAAAATTATAATTTCCTAAAACTAGGCTCATTGTGCTCTTTTTCAGGAATTTGTTTGTTTGTTGGAATTTGTATTGTCCATTTTTTATACATGTTAGTGAAGGTTAATCACCAGCATGATTTTGTTTGTTCAATTCAACAAGTTATCGTTTGTTTGTGAGTTGTTGGAAGAACATTATCTAATCATATAGTTTTGTTTTCAGCAATAACTTATCTTGTGAATTGATAATCAAAGTTTAACTTTGATAACTTACTAACTCGTGATTCTTCCTTTCATCTACTTTTGAACTCATTCTTCTTTTATTGTCTGTTGTTTGTATTGTCGGGGCTGAATTGTTTTGTGTATGAGTTCAAGATAGAGGAAAAATTACAGAAACAAATCAGGGTGCATCGTGCTAAACTGGAACAATTGTATGCCAGATTGCAAAGAATTTATGACCTGTCTAAAAATGTCTCTGATCCAAAAGTTGCTGAGCAATTTTCAATCTTGTATCCTCGGGTGTCTCAGACCATTTCGGATTAGGAAAAGACAGAATTAGTGGTTAATGAGTTGGAACTTGAGTTGAATAAAAATCATATTGTAGCATTCAACGACTCACACCTAGATCTGTTTCAGTATATTGAAGTAGCGGCTAACACTCTCAAACAGAAAGAGGCGACTGTCGCTATTGCTCAATCTTCGGCAGCTACAGCAGCTAGTTCACAGCCGGTCATGTCCGAGTCGGTACTGCCTAAAATCGACCTTCCGAAATTTGATGGGAACCAAACTCAATGGTCAGTGTTTTATGAACTATTTAAGGCATTGGTACATGACAACAAGAATTTGAATGATCAGCAGAAGGTCCAATATCTTGTAAGTGGACTCACTGGACAAGCAGCAAATATTTGTCGTCATTTGCCACCATTGGCTAACAATTATCAAATAATTTGGCAGGCATTATTGACCCGCTATAACGATCCACGGGCACAAGTCGATGACTATTTCAAACAAATTTTTGAATTTCGTCCAATAAAATCAGAATCAAAGGCAGGTTGTATTGCGATTTTGGATGGGTTTTGCAGTTCAATCAATGCATTGAAGAGATTGCGACTCACTGATTTGTCAGACTCGATATTCCTCTACCATGGCTTGAGATTGCTGGATCCAAGTTCTCATAGAAATTTTGAATTGGCCATCTGTGACAAGGCTATGCCAACTTATGCCGATTATGTTAAGTTCATTGAAAAGCAAATTGAGACTCTTTCTTCTGATGAGAAACAGACTGAATCGTTTAATATGAAGCACAAAAAGGATAATAAATCAAAGGTGTTTGTGGTTCAATCTAATGATTCATCTAACGATGCATCTAATAAAAATCCCAATTGTCTGAAGTGCTCAAAACTGGGTCATCGGTTAGTAGATTGTGCAAGTCTCTTGAAAATGACTCCTTGGGATCATTATTGTTTGATTAAAGGAAAGTTTCGTTGTTTTCATTGTCTTGATGTGGATCATTAGAGTAGAAATTGTCATAGTAAAACTCAGTGTGCTCAATGTCGAGAATCTCATCATTCTTTATTGCACTTTTCCAGATCAAGTTCCAATGAAGGTGTTGCATCCTCGTCGAACTCCAAGGCAGGTGGCACATCACCTATTAGTTGTTGTTCTACATCCAACAATGTAGAAAATTTGACCGTTGTGTTGTCGACCATCACTGCACATGTTCGAGATTGTAATGATCAGCTTTGTGATGTTCGTTTCTTGGTTGACACCAGGAGTCAGTGTCATTTTGTTACAGCCAAATTGTGTCGGCGTTTGAGACTACCATTCCAGCCCATGGAAACTGTTGTTCATGGATTCGGTGGTGGTACTAGTGAAGTTCAAGGTTGTACTTGTGTGTCGATTCAGTTGAAGTTGGATCCTACCATCAAGTTTTCGATGGATGCCACAGTGGTAGATAAAATCATCGACAAGTTGCCTTCTTGTGAAATCAACAGATCCAAAGTTCATCATCTTGAAAATCTCACACTGGCTGACGACAAATTCTACCTTCCTAGTAGAATAGATTGGTGCGGAGTTAGTTCCTCACTTGCTATGTGGGAGTCCTAGTACAGGTAAATCGCACAAATTGATGACTGTTAATAGTGTCTTTGGTCACATTCTGATGGGGAGAGCACCGATTCTCACTTCAACAACGAATGTGACAAATTGTTTTACAGCCATCTGTAGTCCATTCGTTAGTAGTCCATCATTGGATAGTTTTGTGGTATGTTTTTGGGAGTTGGAATCATGCCCTGCACCAAGCTGTCAACTGAAACCAGAAGAGTTGGAGTGTGAGGTAAATTTTCGGAAGTCTGTACATCGTGTGAATTCTGGTCGTTTTGTTGTTGCCTTGTCATTTGCGGAGCCGCCCAGCAGCTTGGGAGATCCATATGCTGTCGCCGAATGCAGACTGCTGACTTTGGAGAGACGACTAGGGCTTGACAGCAATATTTGTATTTCATATCATGAAATATTGATCGATTACCTACGTCAGGGTCACATGTCGTTTGTAGCAGATCAGACAGACCGAGGTGGTTACTACATACCGCATCATGCCATCGTGAAAGCAAGCAACACTACCACGCCCATCCGAATTGTATTTGATGCTGGTTCCAGAACATCATCTGGTTTGTCATTGAACCAGGTTCTTCATGCTGGTCCCAAATTGCAGACTGACATTTTTGTTTTGTTAGTTAATTTTCGTTTGTTCCCAATTGCACTAACTGCGGACATTAAACAAATGTATCGACAGATATTAGTGGAGGATTCCTGCCATCGTTATCAGCATTTATTGTGGAGATTTTCGCTGGAGGATCCAATCGAAATTTATCAGCTCAATTGTGTTGTTTTTGGTGTTTCAAGCTCTCCATATCTGGCGCTTCGCACTGTCCATCAGCTTGTAGAGGAGGATGGAAATCGTTTTCCAGCAGCCAAGGCGAGAATACCAGGAGACATGTTCATGGACGACTTAGTCACATCTGTCGCCACAGAGTCAGAGGCCGCGGAGCTGTATCGTCAGTCCAAGCAGCTGTTTGTGGGAGGAGGTTTCTCGCTCACAAAGTGGACTTCAAATTCACCATCAATGTTGGAGAAATTCTCGGAGGAAGAGAAATCGTTTTCGTACAAGGATTTCGAAGCAGACAACTCCTTGGCTATCTTGGGATTGAATTGGCAACCTAGTACTGATCTGTTTCAGTTATCAGTCAAGAATGGTGAGGTCGTTGCTACTAAGCATTCTATTCTGTCAGTGATGGCTCGTATCTATGATCCACTTGGTCTCTTGTCACCGTTTACATTATTTCTAAAGTGTCTTGTCCAGAAACTGTGGAAATTGGGAGTGGATTGGGACGAGAAGCCGCCTGAGTCTATATGCACTCTTTGGGAGGATTGTCAAAAAGAGTTGCCTCTATTGTTGATATTTGCTGTTCCACGTCACATTGGTTTGTTTCAGGATTCTCACATCAGTTTGATTGGTTTTTGTGACGCATCATTGTCTGGTTTTGGTGCAGTTATCTATGTGAAGTCGCAGAATGAGAGCGAGGAGCCAAGAGTTGTATTATTGTGTTCAAAGTCCAAGGTAGCACCATCTAAAGTTGTTTCAATACCTTGTTTGGAGTTGTGTGCGGCACTCTTGTTGGCAGAACTCATGAATTCAGTAGTCACTATTATTAGTGAACGTTGTCATGTGTCTCATATTGTCACACTCTCTGATTCTACAGTCACCTTGTGTTGGATTAATGCTCCATCCGCAAAATGGCAAACTTTTGGTGGTAATCGTGTCACAAAAATACAGGATTCTTGTATACAGGGGTGGATGCATGTTGCCGGAATTGAAAATCCTGCTGACTGTTTGTCTAGAGGTTTATCACCAGTTGAGCTTGTGAACTTTCCGTTGTGGCTCTCAGGTCCATCATGGATAGCAGATGACGAATGCGATTGGCCTGTCTGAACTCAAATGGAAGAGATAGTGGATCCACCAGAGGCGAAAAAACCGTCAGTGTTGACATTCACAAAATCTCCTGATTGTAACAGCAATGCAATATATTCATTGATTGGTCGTTGTTCGGATTATGGTCATCTTTTGAGAATTGTAATTCTTGTTCTCAAATTCTTACAAATCTTACCCCAATCAGAAGAATCAGATTTCGATGTTGCTGAGAGGTATCTATGTAAAGTGGTACAGAAGATACATTTATCATCTAAATTTGTGCAATTAGAGAAGGGAGAAGATTGTTCTATGCGCCTACGTCGCCTGTCTCCATTCATTGATAAAGGTGTGATTCGCGTCGGTGGTCATTTGTCTCATGCTGGACTTGAATTTGAGACTTGTCATCAAATGATCTTACCAAAATCCGACACTTTCGTATCGATGTTAATTGATTATCATCACAAGAAGAATTGTCATGCTGGACCTTCGTTATTGTTGTCCTTGATCAGACAGAAATTCTGGATACTGTCTGCTCACTCTATTATTCGTATTTGTGTCTTTAAGTGTAATCGTTGTTTCCATATTCGACCTAGTAACAAAATTATATCCACTCCCAACTTAATAGTTGTTGTGATTGTTGCATTTTTTCTTTTGTGTTTTTTTTTTGTGTTGGTGTGTTGTTCTTTTTGGCATGTCTGGATTTTTCATTTCCTTGGTTTTTTCAGTTTTGTAACTTGGCTGAAAAATAGTTTTTCAGAGACGGGGGTATGTTCTGGCCAGAGAACTCGAATTGTAGCACCAGAATGCCAGACTGTAGTTCTGCCAATAGCAGGCTTGTGTTTGCGCCGGCGCAGACCATCCTGCTGCTCTGGCATTGTGGATGTTTTTGTAAGTCTTGTCTGTCTTGTTTCGTCAGCTCATTCTTTGGCAAGACCAAATTTGTGTTTGTCTGTCATGTAATTTTCGATTGGAAATTTCTTGTAAATTGTTTGAGTGTTGTGTGTGTGAATTATGAATATAACAGCGTAAATAGTATTGAATTGAATTAATTTGAATTGGATTTGAATTTATAAAGAATCCAGTTTGAGCTTTGTTCGAAACACAGTGCATAACCGGCAAGTTGAATGCAGAATCAACAAAAAGGCAGCCCGTAACAAGAACCTGTCTATTCCCAGATTTCGTCCTACCCTGAACCTGACCAAAACACCCAATAAAGGCTTCGAAGGGCAAGTAGTCAAGATTGGAATAAATTTGGTGAGTTTTTGCTCTATTTTATTGTTCATAATTGCAGAGTTTAACTGTACAAATAACCTGGCTCAAATTGAAGATTTAATTTTGCCCCTTGGTTGTATTTGATTATTTAAATAGTAAATTACAGTCCTCTGGTAGCTCTAGCCTGAGCTTTGTTCAGAACAGTCAGGCTTCTTTTTAAAAATCAGCTCACATAGTCCAGGTGTTGCATCAAAAATCCTTTTATGTTCTTCATCTGCAGGGTCAGTCAGCTCAATCTTTGAGCCATCACTTCCAAAGGTTAGATGCCTACTACCCAAATAGTACTTGTTTCTAACTATTCTTGGTCCAAATGTAGTATCTGCACTACTATAATTCAACATTGCTCTATAAACATATGGACCCACTTTGGTTCCACTCAATCCAGTTTGAGTATAAATGTTGTACACTTCCTTAGGACTGCTGTTATTCAACACTTCCTCAATATCCTCCTCCTCCTCATCACTCCAATTCCTAGCCTTGGACAATAATTTTCTTGCAACTGCTGGAGTACTTGGAGCCGGAGTGGAGCCTGCTGCTTCTCAAAATGATTCATAGGTTGGTGATTCCTCCTCCTCCTGCTCCTCAGCAACATCCAGTTGTGGTGGTAATGGACATCTAACATGCCTGGGTTGAGTCGAACTCAATTTGCATTGTCATATATGAGCTGTTTTGGAATGCGGCTATAGGTCTGTGCCAGATAAAAAACATCGACATCACTGTGTCTGCCTGCACTCAAGTATTTCCTGATGGCATCCTGTTGCTCACAAATTACATCATTGAAGATAATTATTGAATTGGCAGGCAGTTCATGTGGTTCAGGTATTTCCTCACTTGTATCACACTCTACATATTCCATCTCATCACCTAATCCTTGCATGATGGTTTTAAGTAACTTGTACTTGGACTGAAATGTAGTCTTTGAAAAAAGGTGTATATTTGAAAAATTTATTCCATTCAGATCAAAAAGCATGTTGAACAACAGATTTGTCTTACCACACCCTGAAGGTCCACATATAATGCATCTTATATGGTTGGGGAACAAAGGACCATGCAGCTTCTTCTTATTGTCCATTTCCAGACTACAACCTTTTACCACCTAATTAAAATCAACTTTGAACAAGTTTTGCCATTGTACAACCTCTCTCATCCTAGATCAAGTCACTTTTGTCAATCCACAAGTCATGACTTGAACTGTATCCTTTCCAACGCACTATCAGCTTGTCCCTCTTTTCCTCAAAACCTTTTCAATCTCAAAGACACTTGGTACTCTTGTCTTTACAATTTCTTCAGAGTAAAACCCTCCTTGAGTAGGCTCACCTCTATAGTCTTCCAATTCATATGTTACAGGTACTGTGGGACATACACATGTTACTGTGAACAGCACATTCATCCAATTGGCTCGATATCCCTTGTTAAAAGTCTTTTTATACTTGCTTATTCTAACCTTGTCACAATATCCTGATGAGGACCTGGATAGAACCTACCTCTACACTCTGAATTCTTCTTCTGCAACTCTTCTCGATAGGCTTGATACTGTTTACCGAGTTGGTCAAGTAGCACTTTCTCATGCTTCATCTGCACATCTACTGGTTGCATACCTATTGATCGATGAATCTTGGCATTATACTCTTTGAGAAGTGAGGTTAGAATGTCTGTCCAACGATAGGTACCTTGCTCAAACAACATCTGATCTAGATCAGTAATGATCTTCTTATCTGATCTAGTTGAGTAATGATTCACATTATACTGTTTCACAAGTTGTTGGAATTTTGTATTGAACCACTCTTTACCATCATCAGTCTGTAGATTTTTCATTGGATGTTGTTTGAATATAGGGTGCATAGCCCCAACAATGTCATTGGCTGACTTATTCCTAATTGGTATAGCAAATGCAAGCTTACTGAGACAATTTATGATTGTAATAATGTACTTGTAACCTTTGTTCTGTCGAGCAAACGGTATCATCTCAACAAGGTCAGCCTGTTAGAGGTCATCAAGACCTTTGACTGTAACCTTTCTTGTTGGGAAATTCCAACAAGCTTGTCTGTGCAGCTCTTGTGCTATCACTGTCTTATCCATACTGGCGATATGAATTTGTTTATTAGCATTTAAATAGGCATCAAGTTGAACAGAGCATGATGATAGCAAGTTGTTGACCTCATCCATCTTGAAAGTCATGATTACCCAACTTCCTGCATAAAGATAAGTTTATCAGAGTAGGATGAATCCTATTGTATTGAATCTATCTTAAATGTCTAACAGTATAGGGTGTAATATGAAGCTAGCTCCATCTCACACCTTGTGCTTACTCTGGAATTTGAAGGTCATATAGAATAGAATGTACAACAATTGTGGTATTACTTGATGTTTATTTACACTGTATGCATAAAATATATATATATAGTGCACAAAGATAATTTCAGTCCAATATATAGACAACTATCCAGTGATACAAATCTCCTAGTCAATCGCTTATTTCACAAAATCCTCTGCTAAACACAAATTTCAAGATGACTGCTCCCTCGCATAGATTAGTGCAGCTTGACACTTCAGCATCGTGGAAGATGTATGTCAATGTCTCCAAGAAGTTTTGAGCCGTTCCAAACGGTTCAGGCAGGTCCTTATCTCCAAAGTTCAGAAATGGTTGTATGATCCATTGGTTGCTGGTTACTAGTAGACAGTCTCCACACTCACACATGTCTACTTGCTCCACTGCAGGCTGATGTTGGTACTGGGTCTGGCACAGTGGCAGGAGTAGCAGTTGCAGTACTAGTTGGAGTAGTACTATCTGAGGTTTTAGTACTAGTGGGAGTTGCAGTGCTAGCGGGAGTTGTAGTACTACCTGGAGTAGTTGTGGTGCTAGCAGCAAGAGTTGTTGTAGCAGTTGCAGTACTCACTGGAGTAGTAATAATGAAGGATGCTCGTTCTTCACAGCATGGTGCACAGACCTCGACTGACCTTGTGACAACCACTTCCAGGAAGTCTAGAGATGTGAATGTTGGGTGGAGACAGGCATGCAGATCGTATGCGCAGTGGACTCGTTTGCAGAGAGCCCCCTCCATAGCTCATTCCCCGGCCATATTCATGTACCAGTCTCTAACATTGATGTACATTTGTTCGATTGCTAACTGATTACCCTTTAGAGCAGGAATCCCAGATGTTAGCAGGCACTGTTGCATATGACAGATGTTTGATGGTGTTCCCTTGATGTGAGAAATTCCTGTGTCCTGTACTTTGGATCCAATGTGCTGACACCAGGTGCTAGCACAAGGTAGAGTGCTGCTTGGTAGATGCTTGTAGGCACCATGGTTGTCTAATTATGATTGGTAGCTGGTGCCTCATCGTTTTATACTTCCTTTTAGATGACACATCTTTTTTGGTATTCCCCTCCACTTTCTCCTGTTCATGCCATTTAGGGCAGAAGTCCATGTAACAAGGTTTTCTGTTGAAACAGTCTAGAATCATTCTGCCAAACGCATATTGCACAAATCTATGTATGTGGTATTGACTCCCATGAGTTCAATAACATTGATGCTATTTATAACAAGGATCAATTTTTATCAGTATCCTAGAGTACATTTTGTATGAGCTCATTTTGTCTATACAATGTTCAGTTCTCTAATGATGGCTGTTACTCATTATCACTCTGGCATAGCCTTTTTGCAGTTGGTTCATCAACTTCTTCATCATCATCATTGCTTCTTTTACAGGAAAGAGAATGATGTCCATATGCCAAAGTATGAACTCCATCATCCAATATATGCCTCTTTTCATCAGCATTGCTTAGTGCTTTTTTCTTCTGAACAAGCATCATAATTTGATGCTTCCTGGTACCAAACATCACCTGCCTCCTAGAGATGTCTTTGTTCTCATAGAGACAGTTGAGGTAGTCCAGAAAGGTGATGTATCATTCAGCATCTGGGTGGGATTTTAACCATTCATGGCCAAGTATTGGTCTCCTCACTCCTTTAGGTTTCTTTATCAAACCACTCTTTAACTGATTTGGATCTTTGGTGAAGCATCTGCAGGCATACAGCTTTGATCATAGACCTACCTATTCATGAGGAGCTCTGCCAGCATATTCATTCCTGAACTTTCCAAGTACCATCTTGTTTGTGTCTGAATAGCATGGGTGGTCAAATACTCAGATGTATCAAAGGTGTCTTTCAGTTGCTGGTTGTTGATGATGTCGTTGTAGAGGTTCTCAGTTTTCACACAGTAGAATAAGCTGTCAGTATCCTGGTAGAGCAGTTAAAAGTTCTCTTTGTACATAGGTTTCATCACATTGTAGTGGAATTGATACATAAGGGTCTTGCTAATGTCCAACACTGCCAAACCAATGTAGATAGGTTTGTTCAGCTCAACTTTCTCATTGTGCAGTGTCATAGCACAAATGTTCTCTCCAAAGATGATTTGGTCCTTGTAGGTTGGTTGGGCAATCAGTTTCCTTAGACGTTTCTCATTGTTGACAAGCTCCATGTTCATATGCTTCCGAACATTCTCCATCATCTTGCCAAAAACTGCATTGTTTATCAGTTTAAAGAATTTTTTTCTATTTTTCATTTCTTTCTTGACTGTTGTTGAAGTCTGGTGTTTAGCATGATGTATAGGGTGCTAGAAAGTCCTCCTGCTCAAGCCTACACCTCAATGAACTTTAGTGATTTTCAATCCATGTTGTACTGCTTGCTTGAGGGTGCGGTAATGACATACATATCATTCACGGTTGCTTAGAGTTGTCATCAATCTCAATGATCCTGATTTTGGTGTTCTTTTGTTCTCAGCTAGGAATGGAAAATTGTTGTGGGAGTCATGTAGCTCAGCAGGGTACTCAATGTCCACCTCCAAGATGTAGCCAATCTTTTGAACATCTCCAACACCATCAATACCTCTGCTCACCCCCTCCAACTCATCTTTCTCCATCCACTGGAATTTCTGGCATGGGAGTGGTTGACACATTGCCCAGCCATACAGGTTGTTCGCATCTGTGTACAGGAGATATGATGTGGGCTTCTCGGGGTCGACAGGTGCTCCTATGTAGGCGTTGTTGGCAATGGCATGTTGATGAACGCATGTTGTTATTCTGCCTCTGATGCCTCATTCAATGAACATATACATGTCGTAGTCAGTTAGGAGTTCTAGTTCAATTTTTGTGTACTTCAGCATAACATTAAAGGAGAAGCCTGGTGATGTGAAGTAGTGTGCACAATCCAAGTTATAGTTTTTCAAGCACATATCTCTGAAGCTTTCAAAGACATCGGCCAGAAGGAGAACATCTGTTTTGAGGTATAGATCACTGTACTCTCCCAAGGTCTTGCAGTCAAATTTCTCCCACACTTGTTGAGCATGTTCATATGCCTCATCACTGATATGGCTGTCAGTTAGCTTGCTGAAAAATGTTTCCTTTGGTGGTAGTGAAGTCTCCTCCAGTTTCTCCCATGAGTTGCTATTATTTTTCTGGAAGCCAATTCCAGTTTGTCTCCAAATTCTCTAGCAGTATGTGGTAGCACTGTAGACACTTCTTCAGTAGACTTGACAAGGTTGATGACTAGGTTGTCCAAGCTGTCCGGTGTGAATCTGAAGGTATTGATGAATCATAGGTGCAGTTGCTGGGAAATTCGTTTGGTGAATGATATGTACTTTTCTGATGTGTTTGGGATGACAAATAGCTGCTCTTTATCGGTTCCAAGTTGCAGTATAATCAATTGAGTGTCATAATTTGAAGAGTTGTGGAGAAAAACGGGAATGAATGTTGTAAGACATCTTTGAAGGTTGCACTTGTTGCACAGAGTATTCCGGTAGACCCCTGTTATATGACAATGGTCATACCTTGTCACCATTGAATGGTTTCATGCAGGCTTCACAGTTGGTGGCAGCATTGTGTCTGGCTTTCTCCCTCTCAGTAAGTGGAAGCATCTTTATTTGATGATGATTGATTGATTGCTTCATTAAGATCTCTCGCATGCATGGTCAGAGTTTTGATGAAGTGTTTGGCTGCATCAGGTCCTCTGTAGATAATTGGCTCCTTAGGGACAAGGTTGGTGATTGTCAGCCATGATGGTAATAGGTTCTTATCTCTGACAAAGTAGAGGCAGTAGCTCATTGCTGTGTGACACTGGATCACTCTGGTTGCCTTCCCAATCCATTGCTGCTCTTCCTCGGGCTTCTCCAGTAGACATTCAAAATCTGCATAGGCCACCAATGGTAGCCTAAATTTATTCAATGTTTCTCGAATTTCATTGTTGGTGATTCTTCCATCTTGCTTGAGTTGTGGCATGATGATTCTAGCAGTCTGGTTGTTGGCACAGTACTCCTCATGATCTTTCATCCTTTGCTCCCCATTATTGTTGATGATGTAGTGTGTAAAGCACCTACAACAAATGATGATGTGGTGTTCATCTTTAGTGAGCTGAGATCCTACAAGTTTTTCAAAGTTTTTTATGAAACAGTAGTGACTGTTGATATTTTCCTCTTCTCCTTCTTCATGAGTGGTGGTGGTGATGGCTTCACTACTGTCCTGAGTGGTGGTGGTGGTGGCTTCACTACCATCATTGTCATGGAGGAGTAGTGAATCGAAATGATCCTCCTTCATTTCCTTTGCAAGATGTATCTGATAAATAATACACTTGGAATCCATCCCATATATATTTACAGTTACACTCGGATTATCCCTCTGAAAATGGTCAATTTGATTGATGGTGGTGGGGAAAGATATTCCATTGAAATTGAATTTTTCAATGAGCTGATGATACCTATCATTGATTCGTTGAGGATTCGCTCCTTGCACATGTTTGGCAAGGATTGCTCATTTGAAAAATTGTTGATCACTATTCTTCAGATTGATGATGGCTTTTCTTGCTGCTATTTTGGCTGGCAGTTCAATGAAGGAAGATCCTTGGAGTGGTTTGTGCTTGCTTATGCATATGAGGAGACCGTCGATGATGAGGAGGCTCCATCAACTAGAGTTGCCCTCAAACATGGCCTCTCCTTCCAACAGCTTCTTGCATGCCTCCCTGATAATTCCAGCAGGATTGTTGACATTGAATATGGAATAGTTTGGAGTCTTGAAGGCTACATTCTGAAATTCTTCCTGCTCAAAGTTCTTCTCATCAAGGTGGCTGCATTGGTATGTAGCCTCCAACATAGGTTGACCTTGATTGGCCTATGTGTCTGGAACTCCTGACCTATAACATCAACAATCTTTGTCTGCAGGCTGTTCAGTAGAGAGTGGAAGTCCTTTGCTGGGTTGAGTGAAGATTTGTTGTTGTAGAAGAGTGTCCAAAGAAGGAGGTTGAAGGCCTCCTCAAACATACAGAACTCTCCTGACAAGCTGCCAGTCTGCTGGCACCTGGTAGCTTTGTTCATCTGTAACATACATACAAGAAGATTAATAATAGGGTGCAATGTAGGCAGCAATCATCTAGAGTGACACAGTCTACTTGAATGACATGTCTTGCACTCAAACTAGATCTTTAGCACACAATTATTACTACTATATATGCAACTGAAAACCAATCATAGGATGGTAGTATGTTCAGGAAGAACAATGTTTGAAATCAGTATTCTGAGGTTAGGTTAGGTTAGGTCAGAAGAAGTTACTAGTAACTTCTGTAGACCAAACCTAATCACAGTTGATTGTCTACAATTGCTGACATATTTTTACAGACCTCACCAGGTAGGAAGATAGAATGTTCAGAAAGATCAATATTTTGAGGTTAGGTCGAAAGATGTTACTAGTAACTTCTGCAGACCTAACCACAGTTTATTGTCTACAATCATATGGATCTGCTATTTCAAAACGCAATACATCAATGCTATGCAATACATTAAAGTGACACTGAAGAAAATGAGTGGATTAGCCATATAAATCAATACAGCTTCTTTCATCTTTAAAACAAATTTATCTATCTCTTTTCGAAATATACAATAAAAACATTTGTGTACTAACCTTTTTCTTTTAATAGAAGATCAAAACGGTGTGTGTGTGTGTGTGTGTGCACGCGCATGTGTATGTGTGTGTGTGTGTGCACGCGCATGTGTATGTGTGTGTGTGTGTGCATGTGTGAGCGCGTGTGTGCATGTGTGAGCGCGTGTGTGTGTGTGTGTGTGTGTGTGTGTGTGTGGCTGAGCTGCAATGTGCTGAAATGTCAGGTTCTGGAACTGAACAAGGTAGATGTGTCTTCTATAATCCTAGACTGTTGTGCACACTATATATACACTCCAGAGTGGGTGGGAGGCCTTCTGATTTATTTTTGATTAATTTTTATTATTTTTTTTCAATTTTTTTTCTTTTTTTAAGTTTTTTTTCAATTTTTTCCAACTTTTAAAGTTTTGACCTTGGACCTTGACCTTGACCTTTGGTTAGGTTAGGTTAGGTTAGACTAGGTTAGGTTAGGTTGGGTTGAATTTTGCTAGGTTAGAATGACCTTTGACCTATGGAGAAGTCTGGCGCACTGTGCCAGGACCGGAAAAACTATACTACTTACCTAGTATCAGAGTTGAAATACATGCCATTTGTATTTTATAAGATAAATGACAAAAACATCATAAGAAAAATCTATCATGCTTATGAACATTCTCTATTCCACTCACTTTAATAAAATATTTCTTTTGCAAAAGCATATAATCAGGGCAGCCCTTGGCAGATCTAGATTGTATCCCAGCGAGAATTTGTTTATTGAGTTTGGAGTACCAACATTACGGCAAGTGTTTGTCAAGAGCATAATAATTATTCATATCAATAAAAATAGTTGGGGAAAGTCTTACGTTTCATACTAACCCACACAATTTACGCCCAACAGTGAACAACTTTTATAATAGATAATTTTATAGATTGACAGTCAATAAACATCAACTTCAGTATTTTATGGAATTCTTTGCAAATAAAATCCCAATTCATTCTATTACAAGTCCTTTCTCAAAAAAAAAACTGAAAAATGAAATTGATAAATGGGTGAGAGCAAACATCTATTTCAATATCACTTGATTACTTTGTTGTCAATTTTCTTTCTACTCTTCAATTTTTATTCTATTTCTGTTAATTTTGTTTAATAACAATTCAACTCTTTCAACTTGTACTCTTTTGTTCTTGTACATGTACATAATATTAAATAACTACTTTTTGATTGAACTCACTACTGGCGCTCAAGTGTTACTTTTGCCAGTAGAGCCAAAATTTTATTATTACTTTGCTTAATATTACCACATAATCTTGTTAATTATATTGTACTGTATACTTCTGGAATGTTGTACGTTTGTTAACTTTATTACTAATGTCTGTAAAATCATTTGGCAAATGAGAAAATAAAGTGGCAATCCCCTCATTAAAATGTTATATGTTAATACAAGAGTGGCTGTAAGAGCTTTTACCTACTAACTAGGCCTACTTTCGCTTCATAATACCAATTCATATGGACCATGTATATGGATATTCTATTTTTAAAAGTTGTACTTCATTTATAATCAAAAACAAATATTAAAAATGAGAAATTCACAGAAGGCACAGAGACAAGAAAATTCAAAATTCGTCACCAGTTGAGACCTGTGTACTCAGGGCTTTCTAGCCGTCAGTTCTGGAACTACCAGCAGCTCTCTTCAAAATCGACTTATCAAATATGCAAACACTAATTATTTCTATAATAGACCAGTCAATAAAGGTTTTTTCGATCCAAAAATTAAATAACAGCTGAATCTCTTACCATCGATAGAACCCTCTCAGAGGGTCATTCTCCCAAAAGTCCCAAGAAATCCTCCCCTTGGAGCTTTCCCCCCCTAGACCCTCTCAAAATGAAAAATGCAGGTAATCACGGGTAATCAATTATCTCTGTAACCAATGATCGAAAACAATTCTATTATACGTCATTCGATTCCTTACATTATGGACTACAATATAAGTTATATTCACTTTTTCAATAAAATTAACAGTTTTCTAATTTATATGATGAAAATTCAGGGGGTTTGCGATTTGATTTTTCTGTTTTCTTCGATTAACTTTGAAGAAAGTGATTTTAAAGTAAAATGAGCCAAATAATTAATGTGGAAACTCTCATTGCGAACCCATTGATGTATATTGTTATTTATTTGCAATTCAATTTGACGCTGTGGAAGGGGAAATAGCCGACGCGGCTGACTCCCTTCACCATAGTAAACAGAATAGTAATGCTTTCTACATTGCATCTCATTTACACTATGGCGCTCGAAACAATATTCATTTTGTCTAAAGTTTTGACATGCGCTGAATCTAGATTTTCAGTTTTCAATACTCTAAAAAATTATCATTATGTTATCGAGTTAATCACGCTGATGATAAACATCATGATTTCGTTGTCCGCTCACAGAATTTATTATATTATTATTAATTTGAAGTGTGCCTTGTCAATACGAGTCAGAGGTATCACAATATTATTTGATAACTCTAGTTTCAGATATTCATGTTTTTCAATGAAGTTTGATGATATATTATGTGTCTAACTCCGCCATCTTATCCTTATTTTGTGAAAAAAATTTAAACACTTGATAATGGAATGAATATCATCAGATCATGAAAACAAAGAAAATAAAAGGGTAGGCCTACCTGTGATACTATATAACACTGTACTCCTGATAAATTTCAAGCTGAAAGTAGATTAATTAGTTGCTTATTCGGTTTAAATATTAAAAAATGTTACCAATATTATCACATAGGTACAGTGAGAACAAATTATTCTGAAGCTTTCTATTTTTACCGGTAGGTGCTGAACATGAAAGAGGCAATACCAAGCCACAATTGCAGTTTCGTTCACAATCATTACCTATTATCAGAGCATTCAAATTGATGCTATGTGAATTCAACTATGGGATTATCCCATCTCACAATTTCCCTATTTATCCTTATCGTGATTTAGAATAAAGTAGTTTATGTCTATAATCACAAAAATGAATGTACAGTACCTATAATAAAACAAAATTATATAATATTATACTATATAATTTAATATTACAACAAAATTTCTAGTAATAAAGCAACTTTTTCTAGGTACAAATTTCAAGGCTCTCAAAATGACATTTTCTCAATCAGAGGCAGATATTCCAATGATTATCATAATAGTTATTCAATGAAAATTGTTTGCATTGTACATTGTTCGACGTAAGATAAACTACATCCTTAAGGTAATCAACTTATTTAGGATTATCATGTTTATGAATGAAAGCGAGTCTGTGATAAGACATATATGATTTATTTGTCAAACTGAAATATAAAAATTATATACAATGCATATTTCTGATCAACTCAAAATAAAAATGATAGTATCAAGCCGAAATGAATTGAGCAACTGAATTCCAAAGTGACTATTCACTGTTCAAATTGCACTGTGATTTCCTTTTACTTCCAAATGGATTAAATTTCGTGACTCTTCAAGGTAACAATTTTTGAAAAAAAAACCAATGGAAAACATTCAAGAATTGAAACCAAGATATGAAACCAATGGAATGTGAACGTCATCCAAATAGCATTTAAATTTGAATTTTCAGATCATGGAATTCATAACAAACTTTTTCTTGAGAGAATAGTGATGAATTGAAAACAGTGCATGTAACATTGATACAAAGCGATACAATGAAAATAAACATCGATTAATTTAATACTGGACTTATGAAAATCATATTACCGTACCTTTAAAGCTTATAAAATGTAAAACCAACTTTTTCAATTTCTCTACTGAAGCAAAACATCGATAGAAAATAAAGAAGAGCCCATTATAACCACAAAATACTTTTACTAGAATTCACTTGAACTACCGTAACTCACTTCGACCCTTCAATGATCACAATGAACTGGAATGGTATAAAAACTATAAAATTGATAATCAGGTAAATTTTTCAAATAACTTCACTCAACTAAATCTGTGAATGCCAAGTTATAAGAAATAATGTTCAATACTTCAATAGATTTGTTTTTAATTTTTCAACATATAAATAGAAATTGATCTATTCTTTTGGTGCCCGAATCAAAATCAACATCAATCGACATCAAGAAAAGCTTCTGCCAACCTTGTAATTCCAGTATGATTCTGCTCATGCTTTACTTTCTTTTATAAAGTTCTCATTAAGGCCCTTGTGTAATGAATGACAAGATGCGAGTGGAGTTGAAGAATCGATGTGTTAACAAATAATAGATGATGAATCATCTTTCAATTGGTTCATCTATTGTACTTGGTTCATGATTATTTACGATTTTTTCATCTCCAATGGACCGTACATCTGGTTTTCAATATTGAATATTCAATATTTTCTATCCTACTTGATCAACTTTTGATTACGAGTGTAGAATGTAAAACACTTTCATGATTTTCCTACTTTTTATGCATGTTTACTCTTCCTTAATTTGTATGATTGCATGGCTTCCATCTTTAGAATCTACTGAATTTTCATATTGGACTATTTAGTTACTTTACAGAGAGAAACATAGAAAGTTTCAACTCAACAAGCCCAATGTATAATTTTTTGATGCCTCAGCCGTCATAAATATATTTGCCTCAACTGTAGGTATATTATCAGCCTGGATGGAGAATATTAACTGTGGAAAACAGCAAACACTGCACGCTATGATTTTTCAGGAAATCGCCACTGTTAACATTATTGTAATTTATGATTCATCTCACTTTTTGACATTCATATCTCATGATAAATTATAGCATAGAATTATGATCATACACATATATACATTTATTATATTATGCAATAGTATGAATACTTTATCGGTTGCAAACAATACCTTTGTCTGCCATAAGATGCATGATTGATTAAGCACATATTATAAAACAACAAAATGATGAGTTAATCATCACTTTTCATTCAAAACAACGACAGCAATATGAAGACCGTATTGTAATAGTGGCATTATAATTAATTCACGCAGAAAAATATTGATTTCCTGAACTGGCAATGAAAGCTGAATAAATTGCTGTAATCAAATTGATTAAATCTCAAACATTTTAATATTCAGAACTTAGAGAACTAAAAAGTGTAAATTCAGTGTCGGCGCGATGCAAAACAACAGACAAAATTGATTGTTTCGAGCGCCATAGTGTAAATAAGATGCAACTTGGAAAGCAGTACTATTTTACTGGTTACTATGGTGAAGAGAGTCAGCCGCGCCGTACTGCGTCGGCTGTTTCCCCTTCCACACCGTCAAATTAATCGCAGATACATAACAATATACATCAATTGGTTCGCAATGAAAGTGGCTAAATCAATTATTTGACTTATTTTTCTTTTAAATCATTTGCTTCGAAGTTAATCGAAGAAAACAAAAAAAATCAAATCGCAAACCCCCTAAATTTTTACATATATTTTATTTTATATCAAGAAAACTGTTCGTTTTATTGAAAAAATGAATATGACTAATATTGTAGTCCATAATGGAACGAACTGAATGACGTATAATATAACTGTTTCCGATCAATGGTTACAGAGATAATTGATTTCCCGTGATTATCTGCATTATTCATGTTTTAGGGGGCTGGGGGGGAAAGCTCCAAGGAGATTTTTGGGACTTTTGGGAGAATGACCCTCTGGGAGGGTTCTATCGATGGTGGGAAATTCAGCTTTTATTTAATTTTCGGATCTAAACAGCCTTTTTGGACCTTCAATGACTGGGCTATAATTTCAATACTATTAAACAATTTTCTAATATTTTTATCAGAAAACTTATCGATTATATACAGGTTTCATCGTTTGGAACAATTCACAATTCGATAAATATTGAGGTTCTGATGAAATTCGGTTTCATTTCCGAGTTATTTTGTAAACTCTCGTTTGGGCTTGATGAGTATCAGAATGATGGAAGCTTCTATCTCATGCTTTAACCATATATAAGAACACATACAGAAGAAGACTTGAATTTATTGTTATCATCAATTTTATTTTCTTATTACTATTCGTTTGTCGTTATTTGTTTTTAAATTAAAGTTCACAAAATAATTTTCAAGCTATTTGACTTTTCTTCTTTGTGTTCTTATATGTCTAAAAATATTTCATCATAGGCACTGCGGTGCCGACTCCAGAAGGCCTGGATGGGCTCTGGGCTTTTGGATGTCTAAACAGGGGTCGTCCTACCCAGAGTCCAAATCTGGGCACTTGGTTACTCAGAGCCCATAATATTAGGGTTGGAGCTCACCGTAAATAAATTTAGGTGGTACGGAGCCTACCCAGAATTTTTTTCATCCAAGTTTTTTTCTAACCCAGCGACCACATATATGTGGTGTTGTTCTAACCTATCACGATTTTTACTTAGCTGATTTCACAAGACGTCTTTGGCTTTGTGGTTGAATTTGAGAAAAAAGGTTGAAAACCTCTACTATAAAGTATAAATCATACTAATATTTGAACCAATATTGTTATATTATACGGTAACTTATAATGAGAGATTGTTGACCTTGAAGTCGATCAATTCAATGGTTTCTCTTATGGTTAAAACCAATATTTTCACAATTAAAAAAATAATTATTCATTGAAAGTTTAATTCATATAGGCCTAGAAGTTTGTAAATTAATAATAAGAGGCTAATTGAATCTCCAATTAATTGAAAATAATACTAATACAATTATTCAGTATGATTGATTTATTCCAATTGAAAAATATACTTTACATCTAACAATGAGCTATCGCTTCACATATTATCACAGCAGCATTGAATAGATAACTAATGTTCAAAATACAGTGCGTCATATTTTGCACTTTTGTTGACTGCAGTAGTATTCTCTTTCATTGTTATTGGCTGCGGATTCTCACAGCTGAAGTTTGACGTATTATTAATTTTTCAAACTGATTCAAGAGTCAGAGGTATTGTTATAGATAACTAATGTTCAAAATACGGTACAATATATAATTTAACATAAGTTAAACATCTATTAAAATATATATTGCATTGAGAAATACTATACGGTACATTTAAACTTTATATACTAATACAAAACTATACCAATACATATACCAATACATCTGAACATCAAAATAATATGCTAAATCAAGACAACATACAAACACAGTTTGTGTTTGTAGCAAACGAAGCAATTATAAAATGACAGTCAGGATTACAAATTATTTGAAACCCCCAATCATATATTTGTACTTCACAGAAAATAAATTTTTAATATGCGAATTAACAATTGAATGTCAATGGAATCATTGAATATGAGTAAATGTATTTTATTAGAATTTTAGATGGAAACTAGAAACCAAAGGTTGAAAACATTAATTTCACGGATTTCTTCCAAGTTTTTGTGAAACTGTACAGACTTCTCAAAGATTGAGTTTTATTAGAATTTTAGGGGGGAACTAGAAAGTCCCAAAGGTTGAAAACACTAATTTCACGGATTTCTTCAAAGTTTTGTGAAACTATACAGACTTCTCAAAGAAAACGTATAAAAAACCTCAATCGTTAATAAGTCTGAACAGTTTCACAAGAACTTGGAAAATATTCGTTAGTTTAGTGTTTTCAAAGATGATAATGATAGCTCAACTATCTCACAGCTATACTGAGCTTAGCTCAACTGTTGAGTATAAGTTACACAATGGAGTGAATTTCAATATTTTTTTAGATTGCAATGAGTATGAACATTCAAAATGAGGAAACTACAGTATCCATCCCTGTTCCGGTCGAGAAACGTCTAAATCAAATTAACTATGACTTATTTGACGAGGATGATACACCCCTTATAGAATTAATTAGTAATTATATAACAAATTCTCAATCGATCGCATTGATTTAGAGAATCAAACTATGAATATCAACCTTCCTATTTATAATCTCCGTGAAACTGACCAGACAAACTTGTCTGTAGAAGAGAGAAGAGAATTGCAAAGTGATTGTATTCCCAAATGGATCATCAGATAATGGCACAGGAAATGATCCTTGGAAAATTGTTGATAATGAAGAACTACAAACTTTTCTAAACTTAAATACTTTCATTTTTCAAAAAATTAAATTTGAAGTTTGTGAAAATATATTTTTCGCCACACTTGGATGTAATGAGCTGGTTTACGTGCGTCATATGGAGGCCGAAAGTGATTGTTTTCCGACCAGGCCGGTAAAACTTTACAGCCCTAGGGCTGTAAAATGACCTTGAATAACAGCTGATCGTGTCCGATCTCACAAAAATCATAGAGAGATAATCTCATAATGACTGTAATAATCTATATAATTATGTATCGTGAATCGCGGTATTATGTCTATAATAATATATTTTATAAATTACTGTTTCATAATTTAATATTTATTATTGTGTTTTTGATATCAAACAATAGAATACGATGATATATCTCCATAGCCTCAACAATATAATGTTGGCTACATTGTCCATTGTCAGAAAGGTACGTATCGCAAGTCTTTAAAAGTGAAGAATCGAATTTGAAATCAAAGTACAATAATTGTATCAATATTTAAAAGTGAGGTACAGTAATAATTGTTTCTTTTTTATTATCGAATTCCACTTCTTAATGCAATACAATCAACAATAATAATAGGAAAATACAGCAGAGATCTAAAGTTTAAGGTAAGCCTACTGGTGAAACTCAGCCTTGACTAAAAAATTCCTAGTAATTTTTCCGTAATTCATTATTAAAACTTTTAGATAATTTTTCTTCAATATCAAACCATATAGAGAAAACATTAGGCCCACTCAAGATTGAATCTTCGAATGTTTTCTCTATGATTTAACTATTTTCAGAGCAATATATTTTGTTGTGAAAATGCCGGCAAACCGCTTCAAGTTTGCCGCTATAGGCTACACTATATCATAGTAGCCTACATACGTTACCTGACTTACAGGCCAATTCGATCAAAAGATGCAATGGCCGAGAGTGTAAAGGCGTGTACTTAAAAGCTCAAAGCTCAGTGAATTACAAACATGATCTAGGTTCGAACCTCGGACAGTGACATTTTTTTTGTCGATGAATTTCGACTTTTATTAGCTATTTTTTATATTAGTTACCGTAATTTAAATTTCAATCAATTTTTTAGATATATTTTGAGACAAAACTGTGAAATATGCAATTATATTAATTTTTTAATCACATTATTTCAAAATAGTAATGAAAATTCTATTCATCCATCTATCCATGAGATATTGCACCAGGCGCAAAGCGCGAGCTATAAAAATTCAAACAATTATTCGAAATATTAATAGTATAAAAATATTGTCACTATTGTAAATTATTAATTAGTAATATTGAAATTAATTGACAGTGAAAGTTGTCATAACCAAGATTCAAACTATCAAAATAGGCTGTTTGAATTTTATTTATTTTTCAATTTCTTATATATTGGGAAGTTTTTTTTTGGTGTGGCGAAAAATAGCGTTCGCACCATGGGCAAAAATGTATTTCCGGCTCTCAATCTTTTCTAGTCCTCGGCCTACGGCCTCGGACTTAAAAACCGATTTCGAGCCGGAAATATCTCATTTTCGGCCCTAGGTGCGAAATATACTATTTATGAATACCAACTATTCATTATTACGTTCTAAATAATCATATAAGACTAGATAAATCGTACTGCTCTATATTTCTAAATTATATTTTGTAATGAATACTGTTAAGAACTTTTCTGCTTGAACAAAAACGATTAAAAATTATATTTTCAGATCTATTAAAATTTAATAGATATTTAATATCATATTAATTTTTTTCAAATATCAACAATCTTAAATTTAATTAATTCTATTCCGTTGAAACAGATTGATTAATACCAAACTCACCAGACGAATTGCAAAGTGATTGTATTCCCAAATGGATCATCAGATAATAGTACAGGAGATGATCATTGGAGAATTGTTGATAATGAAGAACTACAAACTTTTCTAAACTGAAATACTTTCATTTTTCAAAAAATTAAATTTGATGTTTGTGAAAATATATTTTTTTGAATACCAACTATTCACTATTACGTTCTAAATAATCATATGAGACTAGATCAATCATATTGCTCTATATTTCTAAATTATATTTTGTAATGAATACTGTTAAGAACTTTTCTACTTGAACAAAAACTATAAAACATTATTTTTTCAGATCTATTGAATATCAAATAATTTTTTTTCAAACATAACTCTTTTTTCAAATATCAAAAATCTTAAATTTAATTAATTCTATTCCGTTGAAACAGATTGATTAATACCAAATTCACCAGACGAAGAAGCTCTCGGTGCGCAGAGATGTCACTCGTCGGGTTTCTTATAATTCAGCTCATTTCTTCTCAATCAACACCTTTTTCACAAGCCAAGATTTACCACACGGACAGCGACTTCTATGGATGGAAAAAATAAAAAATGAAAATGTCAATGGAATTGAACAATAATGCAATTAAAAATAATAATAATAATCATAATAAATGCAGGCTTTGTAACGCTGCAGTAGAAAGTATTCAGCACATAGTTTCAGGCTGCTCAAAATTGGCACCAAAAGAGTATTTGAGGCGACATAATAATGTTGCAAAAATAGTGCACCTGAAATTGCAGCAGGAATTTGACTTCTTTGAAGAAATGCCCCCATACTATTCTTACTCTCCTCCTGCATTTATTGAGAGAAACCAGATTAAGATCTATTGGGATGTTCAAATGATCACTGACAGGCAGGTCATTCATAACAAGCCTGATATCCTAATGTTGAACATGAATCAAAAAGAAGCCTTGATAATTGATGTAGCCATACTAGCAGATGGAAATTGTCAAAGAACAAGAGGTGAGAAATAAAGGAAGTATCAAGAGCTAGCATTTGAGCTCAAAGATATGTATGGGCTCAAGAATGTTAGAATAATCCCAATCGTAATATCTGTGAATGGTCTGATTCTTAATTCAACAGTGTAGAGCTGTAAGGTTATTGATGTCTCAGAAACTCTGGTAGGGAAAATGCAGAAGTCTGTTCTGCTTGATACAGCTCGCATAGTACGCCAAACGCTCCAACATACTTGGTAAAATACTTTATCAATAATAGAAAATAATGCCAATAGGTTGCATAAATTTTGCCCCTCTTCGCATAAGCTATCCGCAACTGCGTGAAAAGGAGAATAATAATAATAATAATATAATAATAATAATAGCGAGTGACCTAGCTGGCTCAGGTCTGGTGTCAGATTTCTGGTTCAGGTCGCAAATGATTAATTTCAGGGCCTCTGACATGACCTAACAACTTTTTTTAGGCAGCTGTGACCGACTGTTAACGGTTCCAACCGAAACACGGTAGTGGCCCGAGATAAATCAATGTAAAACGTAAGAAGTCCAAATGTATTGTCTATCTAATGAAACACTTGAAGGTGCGATCTGCTCTTATTGGTCCAGTTGACTAACAGTTGAAACATAGTGGAACGGTGAAGGTAGAGTTTATCAGAAAAGGTAGTTGAGAGTGTTCAAGTAATGTATGTGTATCTAAATGTCTCATCTTCCTCCCACTTTCTACTCCACAGTCGCCACTCCACTATGTTCGGACACATTTGAATACATGCATTATTTCCAACTCTCCCCAGCTACCTTCTCTGATGATACACTCCACTATGTTTTGACCCTCATGAATTCTTTGGTGTAAATAATGAAATAATATGAAAAATCAATGCATCTTTAAAGTTATGGAGAAGATAAGATTGTTATCTATGATAGTGATGATGAAGGTGAAATAGAACAGGAAGCATACTATCTGGATGAAGAAGAGAACTCGTAAAAAAGATGAAGGATGTGAACTATAGCAGAACTCAGGACTAGAATCTAGTAACAGGGACAGACACAAATAGCAATTTAATTAAATGAAGAAAAAATAATAGAATCTGTAAGCGATGATGCATCAGATGGACAAAATTGTGATTCACTTGCTTAGAGCTGTGGAAGAAGCTATAAAAGCACTACGGTACATGTTTTTAATATGTCTGTTGATGACATAAAATGGCTATTCTCCATCATTCATCTGATCTCTTCCCAAGCAGAGTAATCTTTCCAGAATCAAAAATACTTACTCAAATGCAAACTTACATTAAAAGTATCCTCTATAATCCTCTACATCAATAAGAATAGAACTACAATTACCACTCATACGAGTTCCTACAATATACGATCACATCATACAAATAGATACAACGTAGAGCTCACTAAATGCCGGCATCAATTCCTATACTCCTGTAATTATTTTATCAATAGAATCCCAACCAATTTCGCAACAAAGTTACAGGTACTTCACACAAATTGTTGGAAGAAAGGCATGGTTGTAATTTTTATTTCATATTGAATCTATTTCAAATTCAAAATGTACGTTGTATTATTATACTTGTGATATTATTGGCGTACATGGAGGAAACCTTAAATTGAGGTAGGCCTATAGACTTTTTTATACAAAAAAATAAATAAATGAGTACATTGAAAATCTTCTGTTCAAAGTGTTAAATATTGTATGTATAATAAAAAGCAACACAAAAAGCTTCATCAAGGACTGTATAAACGTTTAATATGACTACATTTGTCACAAGAGACACATAAGCTGAGTTCCCTCCAAACAATGATAAATATTTTTGTTGCATTTGCTTCAATTTTAAACTGATAATAAATAATGTAAAATATGTGATTACCTTCAGCAAGCATTTGCGTCACTCAGCTTTTTCAAGGATCAATAAGAATATTGTTCTAGTCTCCTTTGGTGCTATCAGTGAATTCAGTGCTATCATAGAAATCATAGTTATCATAGCTAGACTCATAATCGCTGCTCCTGAAAAGCATTTATACCTTTCTGATCAATTCATCATTTCCATGGGACAGTTTACAACAATATGATACATTTATTAAGAGGACCAGACAACCCTAAATAGATTAATTATATGCCTTTTCAAGGGTGGAGATTTGACTCCTGGTTCTCTTTGCCACACAACCCACACACAATAGATGAATATATAACAAAACAAAATACTTACTAAAAAATTCAATAACAATGAAAAGTAAATTTCAGAAAATAATGTGATATAAACGGACGGGATTTCAGGGATATTAATATTATGTTTATCTCCAACCAAGTAATAATGAGAATATAACAGTATCACAATCACTGCCATAACAGCTACCTATTTCCAATCGATTTCCAAAAATATAGCCTACTGAAAAGTGAACTCTATGCAACGACTTGAACTTTAAAACACGGTTCCTGATGCTGGCAGCAGGTTGCATTTTGTCAAGTTTTCAGCGTGTTATGCTTTCAGTTCATCAAGTTTTCATTTTGTGAAGTTTTAAATTAGTCAAGTTTTTAGTGAATCAAGCTTCCAGATTGTCAAGAACTCAATTCGTCAAATTTTCAGTCAACAATTTCACTCTTGTCGAAAAACTTTTCTCCCAATATTTTTTCAATCTTTTCAACCATATAGGCTAGTTGGTTTATTTCTAACCTAGCCACAAGTTAGCCATGTGATACTTTGATTGAGTGGTCATGGATAAAAAAGTGTATGCAAAGGTTTTATTTGGCCTATAAAGCACTGGCAAGACCAGGTTGTGCTTTAAAGACTTTCATTATAAAACCGTTGCATAAACAAATAAAATAAATTACCAGAACAGTGACAAAAGTTGTTCTATTTTTTATATTATTTCATAGATTGATTGTCGAATAAGTAAATATGAAATGAGATGAATTCATCACTTTAAAATCAAGTTCTTGAAAACCTTTTGCAGTACAATACGAATACAGAAATATTATAAAAACAAGTCATACTTAATTAAAAAAAAAACAAATTTCAAAGCAACTCATAAATACTGAGAAAGAGATTAATATTGCACACTTCAAACTGTATCTATAATGAACTATACTTCTACACTAAATGTATTGAAGAAAGGATTTAATATAAAAAAATAAGACTAATATCTGAGAGATACTCCGAGGTCGAAGTAATATATCAACAAATAGTAAATAAAAAAGAGAAAGAGAGAATACTTACTCTGACTGATAGTCTTTCATTTTATTTCCGCACATCTCGCATTCCACTAAAGAATCCAGCGGGCAAACGGGGCCACCTCCAAACCTCAACAACATACAACGAAATTTAATATTTATTTTCAATCCAAAATTAATTATTTCTAGTTGTTTTAATAGGTTGAGCTAGTTTAACAAGGCTACACTGGCAAAATCCTATTGTACCCCTCCTCATTGGAGTTGGTTGGAAACACAAGTTTTGTATTTAAAAGTATAAGTTAAGAAAGTAATAAAGTATTAAGTAAATTTTCAAGTATAGAAACGGTAACATTGGTCATAGAACATGGATCAGTTTGCAGCAGATTGTTTCAGGAGGAAACTGCCATAGGCTACTTGTGTCAGACTAATGCAAACAATTGATTTCGCCACAATGCACAGAAAACATACATTCCGGTCAGTTTCTAGGTTAGAAAGATTCTCTCCAGTTATTTACTCATTAACATGTTATTTGCTGATTGTGTGGCGGAAAATATCGTTTCTTGGCCGTGAATGTCTGTTGCACGGCTGACGCCTCGACTGGAAACATCAGGCTCGGCCCCGCTTCCCAGCCTCATCACGCAATATACTATAAATTCTTATTACAATTTTTTTTTTTGAATGAATGAATGAATTTATTTGCCAAAAACAAAATACAAAAAAGTAAATATAATAAAAATTTATCCCAAATTGTTGTGCGTTATCAAATTTTCATCCTACACTATAGGAGGCAGAGTTCGAGTAATGGTTTCATGGTCATAGTTGTTACCTGCGACTGCGGCAATTCTATTGTCATAATCTTTGCAGTATTACATAATATTTGTGAGTCCATCAATTATATAACTTACTTTTGAAAAATAGTGTGCCATGATGATGCTGTAACTTGTACAGACATTTCTTCATGGTCCTTGTAGACGCAGGGGGCATGCGAGCAAAATAGATCGCCGTTCTCAACTGCGCCGGGCTCGACGAAATTTTCAAATTTGCTCAGCCATAGTTTGGAAAGCGCATACATAGTTGGAGCTTGTTCATCGGCAGTTTTGAAGGCCCCCTCCCTCATTTCTCGGGTTGCTGGGCTGTCACGTTTCCTGAAACATTCATACAACATACATTTCAAACTTGATAAGTGCAAGGACATCTTTAATATATATTATGATAACTAGTGATTTTACTCCAAGGAGGGTTTTCTAGAAACTGTCGTGAGTCAAACTGTAAGAGGAAAAGTCCTACAGCTAAAAATATATATATGTTTGTCATCTACTAGGCATAATCTAGACACTAATAATAAAGCACTGGAATATTGCCTGCATACAGTATATCCCGAATTTATCAAAAAGTTGCAAACATGTTTCAATACCACCTATGGTGTTATCTTCAGTGTGAAAATTCAAAATCTAAATGAAAATTGAAATGTTCACACCATGGGTGTTGAAGCATGTTTGTAATTTTTTAATAGATTCGTGATATATTTAGACAATATTCCAGTGCTTTATTATGGATAGATATCACTATATCTCACAAAAAAAGTATCTGAAATCTAGAAACTTTTGTCATCATGGAGTCTATCAGTAGTTCAAGTAAATTCAACTCACTTCGTCATCTTCATTATATAATTAATGCTGAATAAATTATTCACATCAGAAATGTCAATAATGCTAAACTTGAATACTTATTTAGAATCTATGGGCAGCTCAACATACATCAGTAAATTCAAAGGGAATTATTAATATACATCATTATAAACATGATCAATCACAATATTATTATTCATGATTAGTATTTGAAATTGAAATTGTATTTATTCTTATTGTTTAACAGTGTACAACAACAGATATACATTAATAGTATGAAGAAGGATCTTTACATTATTGGCTAATGCCTAAGATTGAGGAGCGAGTTCCTATGATAAAGTATAGTATTGAAAGACCTACATAAAATTATTATACTGTACATGATAAAATTGAAGCATACTGATTAGAAAATAGAAAAAGAAGGTAATATTCTGTACACCAGTAGCGTTAATTCAAGCATCTATCCTTCATATTACCAGTAAAATTGAAACCATCTGTGTAAATAATTGAAAATGGACTAACCTATAGAACAATAGGTATGCTTCACATGAAGCAACCTTGTCATCTGTGACCTTTGTCACACGTTCGTCATCATATTCTATCCAGTTTTTTTCAGCGTCATTTAGTGCATAGCAGATGTAATGTCCACTATTCAAGCTGTCGCCTTTATGGCAAATAGTTGCCATAAGGTCGTATGTTTTAACTTCCGACTGGCAGTCTGAAAAACAAGTCAAACATGTTACCTTGCAATACCTCACCTTAATCGAATAGTGCCTTACAATAATCTTCCCTTGCTCAGTTATTTCACATAAATTAGCTCCAAAACTACTAAAGCAATACATATCAAAATTCAATTGGAAAACATTTTGGTTTCACCAACACAACTGAGAAATGCCAATTGAGACTCTGTTCACTTTGAAATTGACGGATTAGTTAAGTTTGAAAGTAATAAACAAGTTAGTTATTCAAAAGCAATCAAATTCTGTACTACAAACATTCATTAAGTGAAATTTCATCATTGATTGGCTTCATCTATTTGACTTTGTCTAACATCATCTTGTCAATGACAAAACTGGAAATAATGGAATTTTGTAGAAAATTCAATCAGTTTCTAGACAAGGAGAGAGAATAGCAGAGAAGCATTACCAGAATGAACATAAGGTGTCATGTCGAGTTCAGTGATCGGGAATGAAACTTGTTGAGTATTCTTTGTTGAGCCCGGCAAGAACCTCTTGAGGTTAATACACAGTACCTCGGGCAACTGCATCATTTTTGAAAATGTTATCGCATCACGGTCTTCATCACATTTTTCACATCTGCAAATTATACAAAACTCAATCATTTGTCAGAAATTGCGCAGGGGTTGCTTAATAAAGTTCTTTGAATACACAGCTACAATTAGTGAATTCACTCAAAATAGAGCAATTTTTGTTCTATTGCATAACTATAACAGCTCTAATAAACACCACTAGCCTGCATGCTCGCTTCGATCGCCTGTATTCTTCATTCAAGCTTGCTTCCTCACGTCAAATACAATCCAGTCATTAATCAAGACTATTCAATCACCAGTTGACTGAGACCACGCAGGAAAACTCCAATTTTTCATCTTATCGGTGGCGAACTTATTAAGCTCTTTCTAAGAAAAAGTTTTAGACAGTAGCTGAGCCTCTGTACAAAATATGAACATTTCCCATACATCAGTTCTCGAAAAAGTAGATATTAACTTCTTAATTTGAAAAAATGTCTGAGGAAATATAAAAAACAAATATTGTACAGAAATTATAAAACATTCATTTCACCCTTCAAAGTTTCAATCTAATTGAAAAATCTACTCTAAAAGTTATTTGAAAAACTGTAAAAAGGAACCCTCAAAAGTAACATCGCGACCAAATCTGAACGTATTTGGTTCAGTAGATTTTCAGCTCTGTTGATTTATGAATCAGTGCAATTTCGCTTTTATATACAGAGTGTTTCCTAACTCCCTACCAATATTCTAGGGCATTGTTCCTGGGTACAAAAAATGATTCAATAAATTAACTGAAATTATTGGTACATAGATTTCATAACTGGATTTTCAATACAAACTCCAGTCATTGGTGGTCTGAAAGATGTGGTTCTTCCACTGCACACTAAATTTCACCCCGACTTATATTTGGAGAAACGTTGTCCAGACAAGAGTTGAGTCAAGTCGGTTCGTAGTTGAGGCAGTAGAAACTAGTTGATTGCAGCATATTAAGAACATTGAGAGTCTTTGCACGACTATGTCTAACATCAACATCAAGATTTATGTTACCTGTTACAACCACTCTAAAATGTTTATACTTTTGTGAATTACAGAGAAAAGAAGTAGAAACGTTGATATTCCCTGTAAATATTTCAATATTAGAAATAGGAGTTCTATATACAGAGGCAATAATTGAATGTTGACTAGGAAAAGCAATAGCCACTATTTCACATTAACCCTCAATGCAATACTCACTGACATTAAAGGATGTCTCTTTAATAACGATTGCATCACCACCTAACAAATGAGCACTATTAATTGTGCAGAAAGCTGAGCCAAGCTCACAGTGTATACAAATCTAATTCATCATTACACAGCCTGGATTGCCAAAAATCACTATCAGTGTCCGCGTCCGGTTCAGTGCTAATATTCTTCCTGTAATGAGCCCGAGTATGAATAGCCCCATTACAATAATTCATGGAAACAATATTTTCACTGCGACTCTGATACTGATATGAGGCATTCACAAAATAAGGCGGCAAAGCCAAATTTCATTGACTATTACTGTTGATGTGAATGTCTTTGTTGTATGTTGAATGTAGTAAATAATATATTATGAGTTAAGCTATTGAGGACTAACCTGTAAATGTTATCATATTTCAGTTCTTCGACACAGAAGAATGCCTGCAAACAGTTTTGGAGAGTGACAACGCTGCGTCGAAAGGGTATTAGACTGCTCAGCCAATCAAACCAACCCTAAACAAACATATTAAAGGCACTTTAATAATTATTATCATCACATAAATTTTGGACTGATCATATCTGAACAGGTGTAAACCAAAATTTGTTTAAACAACTTTCAACATGTAGAATGTACAAATAAATTACACTGAGTAGACGTGGATAACTAACCTTTTTAAAACGGAGCATTTCTTTGCAATGCTCCAGGCCTGAATATTTCGCAGCCATTTCACTATGAGTCTTCAAGTCCTCTATTGATGGGATTTGGATTGCAATTACACGGGATGTGTCAAATTGTTCAGACATCTGTAAGCAAATTCAAAATTTAAACGCCAAATCCAGAAAATTTCAGAGTCTATTTTGTGAAGTAAGTTCTGTTCTAAAATTTAAAAGAGCAGAGAGTCCATTTATAAAAATTAAATTCATTTTATAGGTCCTCAAATCTTCAAGCATTTGAAAATTGCATAATTTTGCAGGCATTTGATGGAATGAGTTGATCAGGTCTTTCCATGACAATTACAACAATGAAAAAGTAATAGAATCATAATGATGAATACAACTTGTTACTTTTTGTTTGGCAACATACAAGACTGTACCACTTTATGGCTATTTCTGAAAAATAAAAAACTCCTGTCAAACATTAGTTGACATTAGTAGATTTTAATTAAATAATTGTCTTAGTGTACTGGTGATCTCAGTTTCATGGCTCAATAAATTTGAAAATGTTTTATAAATATTGGAACATACCCACGTCCTATCTTCAGAAGCCTCATCGTGACCCTGTGAAACAGAAAAGGTTTAAAAGTTAAATTTGTACGTTTTCAATGGCAGCGTGCATCACAAGATGAATTACATAAAAATATTAATACAGAACAATTGTTTCCAGTGCATACTGTAAGTGGTAATGATCAATGAGCTAGAATCAATTCCCTGCCACATCTCACTTTCCACTTTCAATAGGCATATATTGTACTTGTTTTCATATTCTAATTTCCAGGAGATGTTTCAATTATCCTACTCTTTGTTCACGTTGAAAAGCCCAGAGCTCAGTCGCTGACATCATGTGGTGGTTAAAAATTCTCTTTTGAATACAGAATCGGACCAGTGAAGGAAGCTATCGTTATTCATAAAATTTGAATCGTAATATCGAGTTAAATTCATAGTGAATTCTAATGTTTTTGAGTATTGTAAAAAAAATATATTTCTCGAATAGAAAATTACTAGTGACCCATTTATATGTTTTATATAAACACAACTAGATTCGACTACATTAATATTTTCAAGTTTTTTTTGACAATTTCAAATTACAAGTGCTCGGAACTAGTTGTGTTTATATAAAATGTATGAAAAGGGTACAAGTAATTTTCTGGAATAAATTGAACATCCAAATAACCATATTAATTAAAATACTGGAATATAGAATATTATAATATATTTCTCGATATATCGGTAGGCAAATACTCTCATAGGTATATCTGTGAATAGACTAAAATAGTTCTCAAAAAATATAATATATATAACTGATTATATATTTGATAATTTAGTAAGGTGGGATCAGAGAAAAGTCCCTCCCCTTGACAGAATCCTAGATACGCCAGTGCCTCAAACATTTCAAAGTTTCTTTGTCATGTACAGAAATGTTTCTTCATGATTAAAACCATCAACATGTATCCAGTTATATAAGTCGATAAATTAATGAAAATTATTATTACCTTGTTGCACGTTAAGCACTGCACACAGGTGTAGATTTGGCCATCGAATATATCGGAAATAATACTTTTGTCCGTGTCTGAAAAATAGAACGTTTTTTTTAATCCGTGAAAAAGTAGCATTTTGGCTGATGATGATGCCCACAAGAGCCGTAGGCTTGTGCGTGGGTAATGAGGCTGATGATCATGAGAGATGACTGGACCTACAATATTTGCAACAATATTCATGTCATCATTTTCTGACTATGTAAGTATGCTTATGCAAGTTGAAAATCTTTGTATGTGTCTACTTGCTTTCACGTTTGTGCCATTCAGCACTCCTGGGCTGAAGAACTCGCTCATGAACTATCATTCTGATTTTGAAATCCCAAGCACAAAAGTTATGCCATTAATCAGCTGTTGTCCATTTATGAAAATATATTATGTATTATTTTACAGGTTATAAAAAATAGTGTAACTTAATTTTGGACCAATCTTTGTACAAAATAAAAAATATAATATTTCATTACACATTTCTTAGTTAGTGAAGATAAAGTTTAGCCTTTTTTCAATCTTGTAACTTGTTCCCTCAAACAGATACATATATTCATTTTTCTAATTTTCATGTTATTTGTTCCATCGTTTGGGTTCCTTTCCTCTTCCGTTTTCGGTTCATGCATTCCTTCCTCTACTAATCCTAATCAGACGATGTGACAATATCTGTAGTTGACTTGGATCAATAGATCGACAGAAGAAGATGAAGAAGCAAAAAGTTTATTATTGAAGAAAACACATGAAAGGATCAGCAAACCACCACCTAGGAATGTTGCTAGATATTTAGGGTGCCAAGCATACTTAAACGTTTATTCAATAGTGCAGCTGGAATTGAATTATTCTCAGGATTGATACAGAGGTCTAAAAACTCTGTGTTTCTTGATTCCGTGCAAAATTTACTGTCCACTACAACAAATGAATCATTCCAATAAGATCTGAATGAGGGCAAGAATCGGTCATAGTTACCAATCGAAATGCGAATTCCTTCACCAGTAAACCATCACCAAATCATTATTTCCTTATGAAAGAGAGACAAAAAGAACTATCGAGCATGTAAGATTATTGCGAGAACGACAAATATTTTATTTTGAGGAATCCGTTTAAAGACAAATTCACAGAATAATGCCAGGATTCGTCTAGCATTATTTGTAGCATGATTTCGTCGTGTGTCATTATGGAGAAGCATATTCAATGATATGAATGCTTGGAGAAGAATAGTATTTTGTAACAGAAATTGACGTTTGCTATCTGGGGGGATAAATTAAAAGGAATCCAGTGCCACATATAGGCACAACAAATTATTCACCAATGGTGGATAATCCTAATTTAGAGGCAAAAGCCAATGGACGTATCCTTCTTGTCTAGAAAGTGGACATGTATTCTTAAGGAAACATTTCAAATGTCATGCTCTCCATCAGGATGAATTACTCGCCAGTTCATTATAGCACTACCAAATGATAGAGGAATGACCATTCGTTTTCTGGGAAATGTATTTGAATTTCGTGCTGCTAATTTTGGGGTAGACAGAAACAATAGATAATTCAAGGAATGATTGGAAATTCAGGAGTTGGTTTAGGGGAAATGGGTTCTAGGGAAAAGTGGCAACTACCATGAAGAGTACAAATAACTCACCAATACTGTTTGATCCATAGGTGAGCTGGTCTCACTGGTCAGTCTCGGTTCGCTTGCTTGCTTGCTTCAGCTGTAGACCAGCATCATGAGCTGATGTACGCATTCTTGAAATGGAAATTGCATTTTCAATCAACAGTAACAGTTGTGTAGTGATGATGAGGTGTTTGCGGGAGGGGGAGGAGTAGGAGGGGCACAATCCAAGAGAGAGGCTACTAAATCGAGGTGGTTCCAACAAAAACTTTAAATAATCCAAAATCAAGTGAAAGGTGGGTGGGGGAGGACAACAGATGATCGAGGAAGAATGGACAATGCAGGAAAACAATCAGAGCAGGAGAATGAGAGGAGGCCAATCAGAGTAGGAGGTGAGCAGTTTATGTACAAGGAGTGCGGGAGGAGACATTGGGAAAATGCAAAGATAACTATAATTTTTATGAAAGCAAATCTCTTTCAAGTTGGATAAACAAATATCAACACATGACTTTTGATCTAATAATCACTCTAATCTCACTCAACTTTCAATAGTTAGGCTACAACGCTACATCACATTTATTCCTAGTTTCAATGCTTCAACACTTCCATAGCAATTTAAGAGCAGGTGCAACTGCCCTAATCATAACTATTCTTTTATTTCTGAATCCATGATAAATTAGAGAACAAAAGATTTTGTAACGAGTGTCAAGGTTGGAAAAGAGGGATTTTTAAACAACTTGAATTATCAACTTCATTTTAATTAACTATTATTAGACGAATCCAAAGTTAATTGCTGTAAACCACACTGGAGACATCTGCTAATGCAAATATTGTCAAAAGGGAGAACAGCTAGAAGGAAATTCGATGAGAGCTACCATCCAAAAATTATTTGTCAGACCGGGAATCAAACACGGTTCCTCCCAATTGCCAGTCAGGCGTGCTTAACCACTATCTCCGTAAACAAAGCCGTAGTGCATTCGTGTGACGTCAGCACAGGTAGGGCTCCTACACCAATAGAAACACTAGCTGATATAGATCAGCTGAAATCTAAGAATTTTTATTGGTGTAGGAGTCCTACCTGTGCTGACGTCACACGAATGCACTACGGCTTTGTTTACGGAGGTAGTGGCTTAACCAGTCAATCTTCAGATGCCAAACTGACAATCTCTGGATAGCAGCGCTCATTTTATACTAATCCACAGCGGCCACCCCGTCTACTAATTTCCATCTGTTGAACATTCTTCATTGATAGATTTTGATTTGTTTCAATTACAAATTGTGATACAATTGTACATGGATTTAGCATGAATTTCATAAAATACAAGATTAACAGCAATAATGAATTTCAGGAGTATTGAATCATTTGTACAAAACAGCAATACAATATTCATGATTATGTATGAGAAAACAACATAATTAAATTAATTTAATTTGAGATCTAAATTTAGCTTAGGAACACATAGGTTTAACAGAATATTTCATGTTCAAAAGAAAGAGAGAATGAGACAATGATGAAACCAACTTTCTAAATGGAAAATTTTCCATCTTATCTAAGTTACCAATTATAGTTAAAAGTATAGTATAGTTAACCAATTATAGTTACCACTATAATTCATTATAGTGGGTTTTATTGGCAAGTTGTGAAGGTAATCAAACAGAATAGTTATTTTACCCGCTTACCTTGGGTCGCTGAAGTTTCCAGCTCCTGGTGTAATAGGTTGAGCAAGATCGTCAAAAACTCAGCAGTGTCTTGCTGGTTACCAACTTCGAATGTCGGATTTACCTAGGTAGTCAATTATTAAGGAAAACTCAATTATTTTGGATATTGATTGAACAAATCCAATTATTGTTAAATAATAGAGAAATGCAAGAGCATTCGCTTCACTGACAATCCAGACTTTTTGCTGGATGATGTCCAATAACTTGTGCGTGGGAAATGAAATAAACAGAACTATAATCCATGCATTTCATTGATTGATTGATTCCTTTTCTTTTTGCAAATTACAGTATATACTGGATTATACACTTATACATGATAGCTCATAATACAGTGAAGTTTTAGATGGATTTATCTTTTTAACAGCTCACAATTTGAAAAAATATATTTGTGCCCTTGAATTCCATGTAGCTATTTCATCTATTAGAAATGAATGCAGTTAAGATACTCTTGAACGAACCAACACTGAATTGTAAATTATATCAATATCATTTCATCAAGGACAAGCAATAAAATTAGACACAATAAAATGACAAAATTTTATGAATTGGTGTTGAACTGTTAATTACACTTGACCTGTTAATTAGTTATATAAAATTCCACACAGCTAAACTATTCAAATATATTTGAAATTGAAATTTTATACTCGACTAGCATAAATTAATCAGTGCACTCACTGTTTGACAGGGCGTAACAATCGGCTTGGACGGAAGTATGCATTCTCATCGGTGTTCCAAAGATATTCCAACAAGTCACACACAGCTCTGGTCACCTTCATCGGATGGTTTTCATTTTCTAAAGATAGAATCAGCTGAGCTCCGCAATCGAGCAAGTATTTGGCGAATGGTGGTGTATTGGAGAGCACTTGCAAAGCTGCATTCATGTAGCAAGTGTTCCCGATGTTTTTAAGACCTGAAATAGAAAGTTAAACTCATAAAACTTTCTTTTCTTCACTTAATAATCACTACCATTTTCAGTGAATTTTGCTTCAGACTGAACTTGTTAACCTACTAAGAAAAGAAAAATTATATAATATAACTCAGTGTTACTTCGGGCGATTGTTCAAAAGGTTGGACAATACTATCGTCTGAGTTATTCACTTATATTAAATGTTAATCATATGAACTGAATAGGCTACCCTTCTCTTAGTGATGTGGGTCGGGAATATTTCTAGTGGGAAGGAACTATGATTTGGGAATATTTCTGGGATAGTATCAAGTTAGGTAGTCTACTTGACCGCTACAATGCATTCCAAAAACATTGTGGAAAGGGAAAATCATGTTGCTCAATTGATGATTTAATTAATATTTTCGAGCTCTACTAACTCTTTATATCTTTTAATATTTTTCTTGCTCTTTTTGTATTGTTTTTTCTTAATATGCCCCTTCATTAACTTTTTGAATCAAATCTAAATATCGCCATTTCTAATCTTCTTAGTGAGCCTTTCTATGTTTGTATCAAATAAATAAACAGCCATACCTTTCACTGATTGCTCTTTATGGGTCTCCGGTCGCTTTGCATCTACTTCAGCCCGTGGCTCGATTATATCCACTGCTTGCTTCGTCTCCTGCAATTGAACAAAATAACTCATTGGGTCATATGAATAAAACCAGAGCATAAGGTTTTGCTCATGAGTATTAGGTAGAAGTATAAGCATTTGCTCATTTTTATATGAATAAGCTTTACCTTATACTCTTACCTTATGCTCCTGAACTCTGAAGCAAATGCTCACGTATTTTGAAGATTTTTCATCAGCTGATTCGCCTTTGTGGCCTTACTTTGTTT